>NC_089727.1:15310768-15616268 GCF_035083965.1 Branchiostoma lanceolatum
AACGGTTCTCTTGTATACAGAATATTCTTGAAATGTAAGTATCAGAAAAAGCAATATAACCTTTTGTTGTACTTAATTAGATGTGTTGCTTGGTTGAAATTTGAAATCTGGATAGAATTACAGATTGAAGTTCTTAAAGAGAGGCAGTATACTTATTTAAGTTATAGCGTCAAACTTATGTTTTGCTGACATTCAGCTTTATTTTACATAGTGCACCCAAACGTTTTCTGTGCACCCAATTTTTTTTTGGTTGGGTGCACCAGTGCACCTTTTTCCAAAAATGAATTTCGAGCCCTGTTATACAACACAGCCATAATTTGCAGTAGATGCACAGTTTCAGAAGAGTGGTATTATGAGGGAGAGCTAAACTTTAGATGCAAATTTTATACCAATCAATACCTAAAGCCCTAAGTTTACAAGGCCATATCTCTGGAAACATTTTGGTCTGATGGATTTGTGTGGAATCTCAAGTATCACCTACTAACTGGACCAGGATATAGCTTCCATAATTGCTTCCTTTCCATATAAGCCTGTGCCCTTGGAGATTCCAGTGTTGAGGAACCATGGTCAATAGGTATACATAGATTACACACCCCAGTGATCCAGCCAATTTCACTACTCCTCATGCAGAAAATCTCTTGTTGTATACAAGGAAGGAAACCATCGTTTAACATTCAGAATGACGAGTTAAGCTGTAAACCAATACAATATTAGTGAATGTTGTAGTACGTAGCAAGGAGAAGGTTAAACTGACTAACATCAGTCTCAAAGAGATTAGAAATATGGATAGGTTATTGTTAAACTAAACATGCAATGTTTTTAAAGATGAGTTCAGTTATATCATAATAACCACAATGTAAGGAACAGAAAAAAATGGTGGTGATCCTAATTCAAAGTTTTTCTAGCTGTGATAATTTCTCGCTGTTTTATTTATCTAATCATTTCATCTCAAGATAACTGGGTTGCTCCTTCAACTTATAAAAGTTAATTTCCAAGAGGGACCAGTATATACAGAACATGTTGCATTCAGTGTGGTGGAAGCAAACATGGTGGAAGATATTCAGTGGCGCAAATAAGATTTCTTCTACCGGTATTTTATCACCGGCAAAAATGTAGGCATTTCACGGTACAGCACTTACATCCTACATGTACAGACTGTACCTGTAACAAATAGTAGCGGAGAGATCTTCTCTAATGGTAACGTTACATGTATGCAATTTCAAGCTTAGGCACTTGATCCAAGCTTCCGTTTCATTCGCTAACTCTGCACGGTCTACTAAGCTGGCAGATCTCCCAGTATTTCTCTGTAGGATTCCTACCACATATGGGCTTTATATTGTTTCTGTAGCACTCAACCATGAAGACAAGAAAGCTGGGAATATATAACTGCTGGAGTCAATGGTTTAACGTTTCAGTTCTAGGCCGAGTATACCATTAATATGAGGCCTAGCCATACGTTCCATAGGCTCGGAGCTTTACGTACGTGTATGTAATATGCCTGAAGTTTATTTCAATGAGCTTCTTGAGATAGACTTTAGTTGACTTTGATTAGTCTTCTTTCTTTCATATCCGTCTGGATCCCTCCCCACTTGTGTCTGGTCGCCCATGCCAGTATGGATTTTGATTCCTATGTTGTACGGGTAGCTCCACGTTTATTTCCCCCTTCTTCTCTGAATGAAAACCCATCTTGACAGCACATGTACTGCCACACTTTGGAGGCAGCTGGTACTGTACCACTTGACGTGTTTGGTGATTCTAATTGGAGCCTATTAGTGAGTTAACCATGTTCACCTGCCACCTTCAATTTTCTTAAACAGATGTGTTTTGCTTTCTACTCGTACTATAAGAAGAAGAAGAGACGATTTCACTGGAGGCAAGCATGCAGCTGTCAGTCATTCATAATAGCTTAAGTCAAATCATAATTCAGCCAATGACTGGTGAGAGAAGGGCACCTACATGTGTGGCATGGTGCAGTTTGTGCTCTTGATCCAAAGGTCTAATCGTCTAATCTCCAAGCAGATGTAAGGTCCACCTCAATGTTTGACATGTTTTTTTAAAGGCTTTTTATGTCTCATTCTAGTGGCCTGCATTTTTCTTTACCTACAGGATTGCATTTCTCTTTGAATTAAGTTTAACTAAAGGGACCACCTTAAAGATGAATGAATAAATAGATGAATAAGACCACTGGAATGAAGTAGAAAAAGCCTAAAAAACAACATCTGCTTGGAGATTAATAGTCTTGGCCAATGTCATGACCTGTCAATCACAGTAGGATTCCCCAGGCTCCGCCCACTGCTGTGTAGCAGGTGTCCCATTTTGTAGGATTGACCTCTGGTGACCTGGTATTATTCTTGGGTTCAGTTTTGGCTCACAGTGGCTTCAAGCTTCAGAAGCTGGAATGATCTCTGGTCAGACAGAATATGGCTTTGATATATGTGGCCAATTACGCAAACTCTATCTACATGTCATTGTTAATGGTATAGCTGGTTTGTAGCAGCCAATTATTATCATGGTTTAATGATACATCCGCTTAACCCCTTCTAGAAGCTTCTTGCTCTTGTAATAAATTAAAATCAATCTTCTTATAAATGCCCCAAATCCACCAACTAAGAAAGTTGTACCACGTTCCTTTTACATACTTATTGTCACTTAAAGATTCATCCTTTGAAGCATCTTAGCTGTGATTTTTTCTATATGTAAATGCAAACATGTCTTAATTTTCAATTTCATCTTCTTCCTCATTTTAGTTGCTTTTTGGCATCAAATTTGTATTGGGCACACATGTTTACAAATTACATATGCGATTAGGCAGCAGAGGGATTACCCTGGCCATGCTTTAGCATATATTCCTGTACACAGAACAATAGACAGAACAATAGACCTTTATTTCATGCTTTAAATAGGAATCTAATTCTAAGGACAGTATATCACAGGAGACCACTGCGACTGCATACTGCATTTTACAGTGCCATTATGTAAATGTCATCAGGTAAACATGTATGTGTGTTTGTACAGATGAAAATGATCCCCTGAATATATGTATCATGTGAGTAGGTGGTACAGTATCTTAAACCTTTATCACACTGAAGAAGCCCGGTAGCTTCGAATTCTCTATTGTTTATGGGGGGGGGGGGTAAGCAGCAGGGAGAAGATTAAGATAAACATGTACTTCATAATGTTTGGAACAAGGGCAACAAGAAGTTCTCTTGGATTGTTTACCATTGTTTTCTTGATATCAGCAGAACAGAAAGTCTTTTACCAACCGTTGCCTGAGGTGAAACCTAACAACCCATTTGTTGTTACCTTTATAGACATTGCTGAAGTTCATAATGGCTTTTCTTAAGACCACAAGGTGATAACTTGTCTTTCAGACACTTAAGGGTGTTTCCAGTTCCACTTCCTGCGCTGTTTTCATTTACTGTTGTCCCGAGGGGATTTCCCATTCCCAGACAAAAAAGGACGGGGAGCCCTAAGGGCGGACTCTTTCTTTAATGGAGGCACTGATATCTGAGGGCAATATACATTACTGACATGTGGGAGAATAGGAAGGCATGGAATGGGTGTCTTGAAAGGGTATTACTCCACATGATGGTGAACATTATGTTAATACAATGCCAGAATAAAACCCTCTGACTTGCATTTTCCTGATGCAGTGTGCTGTTCATTTCATCACAGGTACATATAATACAGCTGCATGTCTAGGTCCATAGACTTGTATTCTGATTTCTGCTATTCTACACAGTTTATAGAGCACCCTGTGTTGAAAAGGACATTGATGCATCTGTCCTTGGTGCTGAACTGGAAGTTGCATTGCTGTTCTTTTTTTTTTCTTTCTGCTTAGCCTCGTAAAAACGAGATTACTAGCAGTTTGCACATATACAAGTATTGGTTACAGAACAAGTGATCCGTAGGTTGTATTGCATGCTTGTGAAATTTGCGTCAAACCTAGGTGAAGACCGAAGATTAGTGATGAAAAACATGCCTGGATTATGACATTCTTATTATATTACCATGTGATTACATGATACTATATGTCTGAACTGTACATCAGTACTTAACTGTTAACATTCCTGTTGTATGTTACAGTTGGTGGGAGGGAAGTTTGACCTTGAGGTGAACTTCATCATCAAGGAGCCTGACAGCATCCTGCACATGTTGGAACTGCTGGATAACTGTTCCACCACACTGCAGGTAGGCCGAGCATTCTGGGTAACTCTTCTGGAAACAAGATGGCCGACACTGTCAGTGTCATAAATGTAGTAAGATGCTTTGTAGACATTGAAGTAGACATAAACCTAGGGATGGCCCCAAGGTTGTAGTTGTGAACAGACAAAATGAAGAAGTTCCACTATTTGTTTCAGAATGATATTCGTACTTTGAGACATAATTTGTTTTCTATGTAAACCATAGGATTCTCTTTGAAGGTTATTTACTTTACTGTAATCATAATGTTTATGAAAACTGTAAGAAAACATTACTCTCCAGCCTGGAAAGAAATCACTGTCAACAACAGGCTTAATCTCTCAATAATCTACTCTATATATCTGCTACTTTTATGTCATTCAATATTTTGCCTGCAAAAGAATCGTAACTAAATATAGATAGGTTTTCTTTTGCCAGAATGGTTGTCACATTTTATTACAGTTACTTATGTTTGCCTTTCTGTGTATTCAGGTCACCACAGTATAAGATGTATCAGAAACAATAGATGCTGACAGGTTTAACTCCAGGCTTTCTCGGCTTATTTGAACATCATTTCAGGATGTACAGTATAGCATAGGGGACGTTCTCCATCGCCGTGCTGTAGGCTATGGCTGGGTGGATATTAGATTGACAGCTTTTTTGGGGAGAGGAGGGTCAATGTCATTTGGGCCAGTAGACAGCCAAATAGGCTCTTTTGTTCCTCAATTCTGACAAATGCAGCCCTCAAATGTATATCATTGGGAGATGTAATTGAATGCCTTTGAAACATGTCATGAACCTTGATGTATCAAGATCTTTGATTACATCTATGCCCTTCCAGTCACAGATAAAATGGTCTTACTTTGCAAAATGGGGGCATTTGGGTTACAGATTTTGCCCTTGGTACAGGCCTCATACAATGAAGCAAATAACGTCCCATCACAGCTGAGCCTCTCTCAGCACTTATCCTCCCAGAAATGGGACACTACGGAATCCTGCCAAGTTCCATCAATTTGCTGAATGTTCCAGTTCTGATTCCTAGATGCCGCTCAATGCCCCGATGTGCAGTGGAATGTGAAAGGGCACATCCCAAGGATTCGTCTGACCTTCAGTTAATCAATAGAGAGGCAAGGCTGCTCTCTTGTGCTGGTGATGAGGAAGATGTTTTCTAGCTGGTAGGGGAATTAAGAACTCTTCATCGTATAGTTGGAATTGGTAGGGAAGAGGGAACGTCCATTATATAGAGGGAGCTAGTATGTCACCAAATTAGGGAATGGCCACCGCACATTTGGTGCTGGTAGGGGTTAAGGTGTGACCATTTTGACCATTATATGAATGGAGCTGGTAAAGATTAGGGATTGAACACTGTACATTTGGAGGTGGTAGGGGTTAGGGAGTGGCCATTATACCATGGCAAGTGGTAGGAATTAGGAATGACCTTGCTTGTAATCTGTCACTATTGTAAATGGCTTATTTAGACCAAAATTTATCTGTTGTAAAAATATCTTCCAGTTCAAAACATCTTCCAGCCTTGTTCATAGTTTTGGGTTTAAATTGAAACCTGGTGATCTACAAATATCGTCCAGTCACTGATGAAAGGCAGTGGATGCCACCTGAAACATCTGACCATTTCCAAAATCTATCCAGCTGCTTGAGTAACTGTTTTCTTACATGTACATGTCTTCCAGCCCAGTAGGCAGGAGCTAAATTTTCCTCTTGTACTGACGCAGTTCACCAGAAACATTTTGCCCGTCTTCATACGTGTCCTCTTATGTAGATCTTCAGTCATTATACAGTACATTGACCTTGGGTTCTGCTATATGTTTTAGTCAGCTGCACTCAACATGAAAGTCACAAGGTTTTCACAACTAGGAAGCTGTAAAAAAACGGAAAGCAATCTTGTGATTTATGTCAGCTAGTTACTGTCAGATAAACAAAGAGTTAGAAGGTTTTGATGATTGATAAAAGGGTTGAGGATGAGCAGCAGACTGTCAATGAACTTATTTAGAAGAGCCATCTGCTGCCAATCCTAATTCTATATGACCCGCTGAGTTTCAGTATCTACAATGATTTCATTGCTCACAGAAGGTCATGAATTAGGTATATCTAGCCATCTGTTATTAATAATATTGTGTTTCTGTGAAGCTTCAAAGGAGCTCAATTCTTCTCTTGTAGAATGTTGTCGCAATGTTCCGTAAGTTTTTATTAAGTAAACGTTATTTCCTTCACTGACGAAAAGTGTCAGGTGGACAGTCAAAACGTCTGAAAACAAAGGTAATCCAGTGTTAAAGATTCAATTATAATTTTATTCCTCGTTTCCTGGACCTGGAGGACTAATATTCACAAACATGCTTGAAAGGTTGTGTTCACATCTGGAGCAAATTGAAAGGCAAATTCGAGACTGAGGCATGGAGAAAGTTTAGTGATGTTCTTTCTTCAACATTACACAAGCTGGCAATTACATGTATGTTGAAGGAAGGATTGTAGAATGAGATCTTTGGGAATGTCTTTAATATTCTTAGAATGTGAGCTTAGTTTGCAAGTTTTTAGATATTTTTCACATTTTTATTTCTCAGCCTCTCTTAATTTTAGTTCATGCATCTTTTTCTCAGTTTCTAGAGGAATTTGTGCATTTTCACACCCTCAATCCTTCCTAGTCCTTTCATTCATATCGTACAATTGCCATCAGCATTAAAGCATTTGTTTTTCAGTTTATTCTCTAACATCTAAAGACAGGGAGAGCCAATGTCCTCCTAAGAAATAATCTCACTCATCACGATTTTCAAACTTCATTATCATATTTTTTACAAGTTAAAAGCTAAGTAGGTTTAAAACAGGTGTTCAGACTTTTTTTTATCCGTAGAATATTATTATTATTATTATTAATTTGCATCATGTCAGAGTCAGTCACAAAGACTGGTAAATTTTACTGTTTCTTATGATTTCTTGATAAACCTTGACACACATGTATATATGTACATGTAATGACAGTCAACCATACTTGCTTCCATTCTTTCTTTGCTGCTCATTCCACATGTCAGCAGGTACGTATACAGCAGACGTTGTCTCCATCGCCACTGACCACCCCACCTGCTGTGTCCCGTCTCTGGACTCTGCACCTGAACCTTGGCACTTGTCTCCAGCACCTGTTTCTAACCACCTTCACCTGCTTTCAGCACCTGCTTCAAGCAGCTGTTTCTAACTGCCTTCACCTGTTTCCAGCACCTGTTTCCAGCAACCATCTTCTATCCCACTCTGTGCCTGAATCAGTCATTCATAACCCAATATCAATCTGTTGTGGAATATGAAATTTTGATGGACTGGGTATGGGGGATTGATGAAAATGAGATTTCATGTTTGAGGCATGGAAAGACAAACTTTGATTTTGAAATGAATGACAGTCTGATGTTTTCAGAATATTTTTTTATATATCCGGCCCAAACTGAGCCTTTTGCCAGTAACTGATCTGTTGAATACTTTCGAGATACTTTATTCTAGACTTAACCATTTGAAGGGGTTTTTATGCTATAACAAATGTTTTTATCATCCATGTCCATAAAGAGCACTTCTGTTCTATGACTTTAGAACTCTGTGTACACTCTAAGCTATTTCTTGTCTCCAGAAATACAAAATGCTTCAGTCTGCTTCCTTACCCCCTTCTTCAGAATCTTCTTTTCTTTGTGTACATTCATATTGTCATGTTAATCATGTCTTGAATCTGTAAGGTCATGTGACATGGTGCTCTGATTGTTTCAGTCTTGTCATTACGTTGTAAGTCAGTAGTGGTTTTAACGATTGTGCAGTTGATGACTGTTTACAAAGTACAACCTTAACAAATAGATCTGATGATAGTTACCGACTACTATCACAACTTGCCACCACTCTTTGGCATCAAGATAACAAAGACCAGAATACCAACTGATTTCTAAATGTTTCATGTAAGAATTGTGGATATATGCCATTGACTAGATTTACCCTAATCATTTATCATGTTTATTCATCTGGAAAAGTGATGAATACAGGAAATGTAAAAGTTGTAGAATAGCAACTTTCACATGCAAACCAAAAAGTATAATAATTATGTAGTTTAAGAATAGACATACGGGCCATGTTCTGACTGATTTCTCAAACAAGTGTGTAATCATAATATCAAACCTCCCACTCTTAAATGTCATGGCATTGCATATGCCTGGACATGTGTCTTGTGTAAATTTGATCCTCCATCTTGCCATGTCCTTTTGGGTAGTAGCTTTAAAACACACTAATAACAAATAGCAAATGAGTTCTCCAGCTCCTAAATTACTTACAATACTTACTTGATGTGACCTGCGGTGCCCCTTCGCAGGCTGAGATCTGGAGCATGTTTAACGCCATCCTGAGGAAGAGCACCCGTAACCTGCAGGCCTGCACGGAGGTCCATCTCATTGAGAAGATCCTGCAGAAGCTGCCCAGCACCGACGACATGATAGCAGGTGAGGACAAGTTCTGTACGTAGACAAGTTCCTCTGCTCTTTTGTCATTTTCTGCAGAATCTTGTTGAAGAAAGCCAACTTTCAGTGGAGTTAGAACTCAGCCTTTGTGTTTAAAAATTTGATTACAATCATCGTGCACATCAAAGATGCAGGGGGAAGCTTGTCCTACTTAAATCAATGTTTCTGTTTTTGAAACAAAATTCTATTCCAGATGAAACACTGGTGTGAAAAGCAGTATCATGATACTTTGCTGCATATTCATTATTTCTGCTTGCTAGAATTGGGAGCGGCAAAATTGTTAATATTGTGTTAAAGGATTATAAATAGCTTACCCAGTCTGTATTCCTGATATTATATTGAGGCATTTTTTGCTCAGACCAAATTTCACACCAAGCAACAGGCTTAGACGCAATGAAGCTGGAAGTTATGCAGTTGTGCACACTGATGTTTGAGAGATACAGAAGAATGGCTTGATGTATTTACCCCTGTTATCAAAATCAGCCTCTTTCTCAAGAGTTCAGCAAATGAGTAAAGTCAACCTGTAGTCCGAGGGTCACAGGTGCATTGTGGGAATGTAAAGATGCTTTTTACCTCTTGTCTTCAAGTAGTAAGTGACCAATAATTGTTTCCTCCCTTGTAAGGTGGTAATGTACCTTTGGCTAGTTTATGGGTAACTTGGGTACAAGGTTGCTCATCATATATAAAACACTGGAGGCCTAAAGGTAACAATCTTCTGCATATAACGGATACAAGGTAAAATTGTATTTCACTTTCTGGGTTCAAGGTAAGGTTCATCTTGTTAAAATGCCTTACATAGACATTGTTATGATATTTTTCTACAACTGACTCCAAAATGTGATAATGTTTGCTCCAAAATGTGATAATGTTTGCTTCATGGAGGAAAGTGCTTTCCCTCTTATCGTTGAATGATGTGTATGTCATTTGTAATTTTGTATTTAAAACTGGTGATAGCAACACTGACTAACAGGGTTACCGAGCACTTAAGCCCAATTTGTGGTACGCTGTGTCCATTTTAACTTAGTATAACAACTGCTATTACAATGCATTATAGATAAGGGTGACTTAATTAGAAGGACTAAATGGCAATTTGGCAGTGTGTTTGTGATCTAATTACGTTGAATTGCTCCTATTAATTGGAAGCCACTTTTGACATCACTGTGAATGAACAATTAGCCTTGAAGCTGGAACCATAGTCACCCCAACAGTCTTTTTTGTATGCAAAGCAATGAAAGAACTTTAACATGGTTTTAACATGATTGGTCAAAGCTATATTAGTAGCCTGGTATCCACTATTTGCAGAGAGGAGACTCGGGAGCTATAATAGGTTTGGATACCAGGCTAATATATTAATAACAGTCACCACAATTCTAAACACCATGTGAAAATTTCATATGTTGTATGTAATCCAAAGTTCCAGATTGATATGCTGACACAGCATATCAACTCTGTTGCCTATGTCTCAGGTTTAAAAAAATGAAAGCTATCAAAAATTTGAAAGCGAAATCCACTTAGTGAGACTTTCATGTTACCTGGTATCCTTTGAGGTTCAAACATCTGATCCTGGGCCCCATGACAAATCAAGTGGTTATGAACAACAGAAATGAATCCTGGGAAGAAATTTGACCTTTACGATGCATACATTGACCTCTACTTTGCCCCCCTCCCCACAGACCTGTTGGTGGACCTGCTGGGAGTGCTGGCCAGCTACAGCATCACAGTCAAGGAGCTCAAGATACTGTTTGGTATGCTAAAGGGGGACAAGGGCACCTGGGTAAGTTGAGCTATTTTCTGCCACGTTCATTGATAATTTGCTGGTAAATGTCTCAGCTGGACCTTACAGACATATCTTTAACCCTAGAAATACCTTAGATCCTCTCGGAACTTCCAATGCACTGTAAATTTCCTGTTGTTACATGTGTTACATTAAGTTTGTACATGTTTTGTGACCGTTTTCTGTCTCCACCAAGCCTGTACATGCAGTCAAACTGCTGAAGGTGCTGAGACAGATGCCACAGAGACACGGGCCAGACACTTTCTTCAACTTTACTGGGAGACATGGCTCTGTAAGCAAAAACCTTAATACTTGCTATTGCTTTTTGTTATTCTTATAACTGGCACTTCAGACAGGTGTGTGTATGATATGTGCATTTTTGGCTTCAGATAAGATAAGATAAGATATGGTCTTGTCCCAAAACCAATAAAACAGTCTCAAGTTACTTAGAGCATCTTCATATGGACATTTTATCCCCCCAAATGACTGCTTGAATAGTATTTTTGTCAAGTTTGGATGTGGTCAGTGTTGAAGCATCCCAATTGCTTGCACAGGTTGGCTGTCAGGTAACACCTGTGTTTGCATGGTGTTGCATTGATTTGTTTGAGTCACAATCATGTTTCTCATCTCTGCGTCTTGACTTGCATCTGTCCTTACAAGGCTATTGCCCTGCCACCACTGGCCAAGTGGCCATACCAAAGCGGCTTCACCTTTAACAGCTGGTTTCGCATGGATCCGCTTAACACCATAAACGTGGACAGGGAGAGACCATACCTGTACTGGTAAGTTTCATCACTTTATCACATGTCTTAACCTTTAGCACTCTGAAGTATCCGTTTGGCACCCAATTCCCTATTGGTTACAGAGTTATGCAGCAGTGAGAAGGTTAAGAAAATATTTGTGTCCAAGAATGATTTTGCAGTCCACATTTTGCTGGCAATGCAGTGTAATCATTATGATATTGAAAAAGGCTGTGAAAAGAAAACAGTCAGTGTATGACACTGAAGCATAACTTTACTTAATGGCAGAAAGAGAATTGTCACAAGAATCTGAATGTGTTACTGATTAAAATATACTGTATGTAACATGGCAGTATGAAACAGAATGTTTTATATGCAGTAGAGCATAAACAAGTTTACTTTTTCTTCCAGTTTTCGGACCAGTAAAGGGGTTGGATATTCGGCGCACTTTGTCGGGTCGTGTCTGATTGTCACAGCTCTGAAGGCCAAGGGCAAGGGTTTCCAGCACTGCGTGAAGTACGACTTCCAGCCGAGAAAGGTCAGTCTTAGAAGTTCAACAGAAAATGTGGTGAACCATTCCAAATATTAGCAGAGTTAGGCAGAAGACGCTCAACTTGCCTCAAGGTGACAACCCCTGTGTGAACCCATCAGGGGCAAAGTAGGGGCGGGGGCAAGGGGGAGGCCCCAGGCTTCCAGCCTAATCTTATAAACTTCATATGAGTTACACTTGACATAGTCAATTGGGCGTCAGAAGGATGACGGCTGAGACACAACGATGTACCCATTTCGACCTTTTATTCAAAAAGTCTTCATCAGAATCTGAGGTAGTTGTAATCCTGACCCATTCTCAACCCATGCCATACTATATTTTCTGTTTGGATCATTGAGCCAACCCTGGCATGCAGAAGGTTAAAACAAACTTCAGAAACAGTTGGATCAGTCCCAAACAGGTTACTTATTAATCAAGAAATTAAAGGATTCCTGAAGAATGCCAGAAACTTATTTCCAAGTAAAATTGTTCTCCTGGAGGTGAATAGTTCAAAGAGTCACTCCATTTGCAAAACAACACACATGTAATTCAGAACGTACATGTGAAGGGTTGAATGATTTGAATTGGAAGGTCTGCAAGCACAGTGTTGTTAGAATGCATTTAAGGTAGCAGAATTTATAGCAGTTGATGGTGATATAGAAAAGGTGATGTGTATCATAACTACTTTTCTGATAATGTGCAAAATCATTAAATTTTTGCTACATTAAACCAATTTTTGTCATTATTGACAGCTTGCCTGTATTGTATATATTCGTTCTTTGCCACAGGCATGTTTAGATTGTTCTACATTTGGTCGACCCCATAAAAGTTTTATGGCAGTAATTTCCCAGCAGTGGTTCCTCCATGTTTCATGGATTTTCGCACCTTGCTTGCAGCGTTAGTTGTCTTTGGGGATAGCTTTCCTGTCAAATTCATTAAGAATGCCAATACTTTAGAAAGTAGGACAAAGATCGTTTAAAAGGTCAAGAATATGTTTTCTGATTTTGAATTCTCCTTAGAGGCTTTCTGTCCTTTAAAGAAGATGAGTAAGATAATACATCTAAAAGTGATACTGTTTAAAAGGTTAGCACATATGCATGTCTATGTGTTATCCAGCTTTCTTTGAGAATGGCCAAAGGACAGTCATTTACAAACACGTTTTCTTTCTTAGAATGACCATTCTGTCAGGCAATGATGTGGATACGAAGGTCTCTCTCATGTATCATAAAAGAAACACTTAACTTTTGACCCCACGGTGATGTTGCACAATTACTTTTGTTAATGCTGAATAAAGCATCATGTGTATTAACCATGTGATAAAACACGGCAAGGTTAAACAAAAATTGCTCTTTTTGTTATCTACATGCATTTGTCTGAGGCAAGCAGATGTGCTGTTTAAATCTGTATCTGTATGATAGTATACATGTACATGTATATAGCTACCTTCGGCGTGACATACCAGCTTTGCAGGCACGCGGCGTGGCAGCAGCTGGTTCTATTACACTGAACAACCTGTCATAGTTAATTTTTGCACATCTAACTGTGAGTGTTTATAGCTATCAGGTGATGATGCTCCTACAGTACTTGGTGGTAACAGATTCCACTGCAATGTAGTTCTAGGGACTGATAAACTCATAGATGCATGTTTCCTAATGTAAGGATAACTGTATCATGCTCTTTCTTATTCTTCTCCTACACAGTGGTATATGGTGACCATCGCACACATCTATAACCGCTGGAGAAACAGCGAGCTGAAGTGCTACGTGAACGGGAAGCTGGTGTCGTTCGGCGACATGGCCTGGCACGTCAACACAAGCGATGTAAGTACATGTACATGTAATCAAGAGTCACAAAGGCACAACCTTGACTTCATAAAGTCCCACCAATTTGATTTGTCCCTTCTTCAATTTTACCCTTAAGCTGCCGCGCCCGGTTATAACCGGGTTATGGTATTCCCCCGAAAAAACATCATTGCACGTGTGTAGTGCACAACACCTGGAAGTAGGAAAGTTAGGGCCGCCGGCTGTTTTGTGGGTTTCGTGAGGGAGGTCAGGCGTCAAACATGCACTATTTTTACTGGGCTGAAACTCTGGCAGCTTAAGGAGGGAAATGCTGAACTTCAAAAACAACATGAAAGCAGAATCGAATGGAAAAGTTTGTACCTGACAGCGCTCAGTTTCTGGGTGTGAGTCTAAATGTAAGTTTTCTTCCCAAGCCTCTTTTTTTTTTTTTGATCTCTTGCTGAAATTGTGCTTTGAGATATCAGAGAAGCAAGAAAATTAACTGGTGTGACCTCAAAACATGGTAACAGATGTATCCAACATCTGTTGTCGGATAAATTCTCTAACTAAACACAAAAGTATCCATTTAAAACATTTTTCCTATTTGTTTTTCCCCACTTTGCCTGCATAATGGAAAGCTTTTAATGCCATTTATCTACATATTGGTGCACATTATCTTGTCAGAAACTCATTTACTTAATCTGTCATTGGTACTACATGTAGATTAGAGGCCAGCACAGATATTTTACTGACTTAAAGTAAGCTCCTCAACCCACAGACATATGCTTGGTACAATGTAAGTCTAATTAAATAGGAATAGATGTTTGGTGAATCTTATTAAGAGACTGCTTTTAAGATAATAGGATTACTTCAAGTTGATTGTTTTGCTTTAATTGTTTTTATGAAAATGGGTATCTGATCCTTTGAGAGGTACAAAATCTAATGTAAATTATACATACATTAATTGTCGTCATGTTTATGCTGCAATTTGTGAAAATAAGGCTGCACTGGTCCAATCTCACAGTCAACTTGTCACACATATTTTGTATTTGACTAAACTGAAAAATACTGATCAAAATCAACTGTACACAGAGTTTGACATTGTCCAGCACTTGTAACATTAGTACCTGTATTTTCTATAGCATCATGCGAAGCTTATAATAATCCCCATGTTATCCAACATACGTGCCTAGGACAGTGAGGAATAGTGCCCTTTTATACCTATGCCATAGCTTCTATCAATGACTGTATAACAGAGTATGTCATCTGTAGGGCATCCCAAAAAATTGTCACATCTATATGGCCTACCAATAAAACGTTACATCCAATCTGAGTTTATGCAACCTCATCAAACTTAACGCCTCCATATTACTTCCCAAAATGATGTCATCAGACCAATGACATCACATTTTATCCCATCGTCAAAAAATTCATCACTTTTTTACTTGAAAGAAGAAGATAACTTGACTTAAATGCCCAATCTCCCCAATGTATAACTATGTAATTCCTGGGATGCAGCATCCATTAACATGACATGTGCACCGCCTGATTGATTTTCCATGGGTTTGTGGGATGGAAAATTGCCGGCGTTGTCCCGGGTTATTGCATGTGACAGCTGAGATCTCCTGTCTCTGATTGGTGAATGCCACAGGAACTTCTAACTGATTACATCCAAACGAGAATTTGCATCTGTCACTGCTGTTTGGATTGGACATGATAGCATCAATATAACATCAATATAGCAAGCTATGATATGGCTGGTGCCTCTTGCAATATCGCCTGAATGAATTTTAATATTGGGACTGTGCACCAGAACATGTATAATTCTTTTTGGTTTGAAACGTCTACCATGAAAAGCACTAAAAAAGATATTGAACAATATGAGGAATTATCTGCAGAACTTGTTTTACATCACTTCTTTTAATATATTTTAAAATGTGTTTCTTAAAACCCATGTTCAGCTTCAAGCAAAATTAAATGTTTTACAAATGTCAGAATAATATGGTACATTTTAGAGGCATATCAATGCTTGAATGTAGCCCAAATACATTTGCATTTTTGTAACTTAAAAGTGATTTCTTGCCTAAAAATTGACCCAAAATGACATTTCTTGGCCACTGTCTTGTATACCCTGTCATTGTGCTCAACCCGAGGCCACTTCACAGCCACCAAGGCCACTCATGTAATTCAGATGATATATACAGGTATACAATGCTGATTAACCTACTTATTGCACCAGGGGAATGAAAAATCAATGGGATAATGGGATGTAGTGGGAAATATCATTGCCCTCAGCACTCCACAGCCCAGACCTATTGGGAACAGTCAGTATATCCTGTTACAGGAAGGATTCCCTGTGTGAAATTCCACACTGTTGGTACCATTACCTAAAGGTTTATTAAGATAAGGCTGGATAGGTTCTTACTAACGGGGCGCCTCGTTAGTGGGGTGATTTGGATGTCAGCTGACGGATGCCCTATTGCCCTGAATAAACATTGTTACACACATAATAGCCTCAAATGAAAGGACTTGATATGTATAAACTGTACTAACAGACTGCTAATTTCAAGGAACCTTTTGATTGTGTTGGGTCTAAACTTTTGGTGATTTTCCAGAAAATTGGAAAAACATACACATGAATCCTAATGCTTTAAATAGGCAGTACATCCAATTGTAATTGAGGAATGTTCTTGAGAAATTAGGCTGTTCTCATGAGGAGAGCCAGCTTAACGGTGTCTTAATGGGCAAACCTGCGAGTAAGCATCCAGTTAATACCCTTAAAGGGCATGGGATGAATGTAGTTTACTCTGAATTGCTGAGACCCAGGTTTTGTGGATGGTATAACAACATTACTGTGAGGGTTTTGGCACAAACCAAAAAGGATTGTACAAAAGGGACAAAATAGTAAGATTTTATCAAAGATTAAATTAAAATGAACACAACAACATCTACAGCACAAAGTTAACAGAGAAAATTAAAAATCTTTGGATGATTAGTTAAGCAGAAAATACTGTAAAAGCAGAAATGTTCGCGGTGGTTTTATGTTCGTGGTTTTCGACGTTTTACCGCGAACTCAAGACCACCGCTCCATTTTAGCCTTAGCGCGAAATAAAAACCACGCAAACTTAAATGCATTTACAGTATGTTGCTGGAAAGTCTGCAGATTATGCCCCTCTATCCTTAAATGGACTGTCCCCTACTTGAATTGCATGTTATTGCTTAGGTAGACAGAAGGACCATCCTGGTAGCCTTAGGGAATTACCACTTACATCCCCCCTCTATATGTGTAATTGTTCACCCAATGGAAAATGTCAGAAGCAAGAGGGCAGTGAGAATAAAGGCCAGACTACAAATAGCAATTCTGAGCTAACTCAGACAATTTACAATGGCGTCCCTGACACTATGGAAAGGTCAGAGTGTGACCTTACTTCATGATATGTTAATAATGGATTTTTGTAAGCCATAGGCTTCCGGGAAGGGTTGGAATTAATCCAGTTGTTATTTAGTGTGGGGGAGGGAAGGGGTGGTTAGGAAATGTAGATAGATGTGTGGAACAGTTGGCAATGATAGAATGTGGCCATTTCAGAATGTTGTAATACAAAGATAGTCATGGAAATTACTGTTCCTGTTCAAAATGAAATTCTATTTTCATGGTATCTGTCCTTGGTGCTGAAAGTATGCTGTTCTTCACTGTCTGATCATTGGGTCTTGTGTGATTTAGGAAAGTACAAATAAAGAGATAATACACAAAATTACATGAAATTTCTATGCATTGACATGCTGAGGATTAGCTGCATCAATTAGCAACGAGAAAGACAATGAGGGTCGTGAAAATTCTACTATCCTGTTTCCTACTCCAAGTTTGAATAGGTGCTTGAAAACAATGACTTCTGACAGCTGATATGTCCTTTTTTCAGGATTTTTCGAAAAATTGAAAGGGGGAGAATTGCAAGAGAGCAGAGCGACCAAGTGGGGGGGGGGTGTTGAAGGGAGGTTTCCCCTTCCACCGTATGGAGTTTTAGAGAATTTTAAGTTAAAGTGGGGCATTCTTTGGCTTCCTGAGGGGCAAAATTACTGTCTAACAGGTCACAGTGGAAGACTGTGGCCACATGTGACCTAGTATAGCGTCCCTGGTTAATCAAAATTGTATGTTTGTCAGAGGATCTGCTCCCCAGAGTAAGGGGCACATGGTCAGGGCATGGGGCGCTCTGTCCCTAGGCCCTGTTCCCTCTTAGGTCAACACGTTTTTTCACATTCAGTTATTTGCTCGCACTTAATATAAACTAAAACATGAAGACATGAAAATTTTTCAATGCTTAATCTTGCCATCTTATTTTTCCTGCAGACATTTGACAAGTGTTTCCTGGGTTCGTCGGAGACAGCGGATGCGGACCGCGTGTTCTGTGGGCAGATGGGAGCTGTGTACGTGTTTGGGGAGGTACTGAGCGCTCACCAGGTGTCAGCTATCTACCAGTTAGGACCTGGATACATGGTAAGTTGGCATATATGTCCTAGATGGCAAAGTAAGGCATTGGAAGATGCCTGAGAAGAAGAATACAACTCTCTATCATGTTTCACTGTCAATTTCCAGCATCAAAGTGTTGCTATGACGCATGATTCTGATAAGACCGTTAGCTGCCAATTGTGTTTAAAAGTTTGATGATAATTTTTAATAACAGCCATAAGCAATTATTTTGGTGCGTGAAGCATGTTGTGTGTTACCCTTTTCTCTTAACATCATGATCAGGATATTCCTTGTATCTGTGTCTCATTTTATGCCATTTCATTGATTATCTCCTTAATTTTTTATCTAATAGACTTTGATACAAATATTTGCACTTATTCCTCCTCAGAACCAGTTCAGGTTTGAGTCAGAGAGTGACCTGCTACTCTCAGAAACCCACAAAAAGGTAAGTACTAAAAATAGACGTATTTTAATACTTTACAAATGTATATGTTCTTGATGTGAAAAGCTGTTCCTTTTGGAAATGTTATGTTGTTGTAGTTTGCAATATAGCTGTAAATGTTTCCTGAATCATTCTGATATATTTATTCTTGCGAAACTTTCAGTTGATTTGAATATGGACTTTTGATGTAATTTTCTTAACATGGAAAGAAGCAAACTTGGATTGAGACAGCTCAACAAATCCAAACCATCCTCTCATATTTTGTGTTGACATATGAACTGTTATATACTGTTAAATATATCTTCCGTGAATAGTTTCATCAGGTTGGTAAGCCCTGAACCAGTCAGAATTTCCCTGAGGAAGGTGACAGATGGTCACCGAAATGTTGCTTGTTTAAATATATCCTTTCCTTCTGCAGTGTTTGTACGACGGAAAGCTGTCCTGTAACATGTTCACCTACAACTGTGTTGATATATGAACTGTTGAACGCTGTATCATCCTTTCCTCCCGCAGTGTTTGTATGACGGAAAGCTGTCCTCCTGTATTGTGTTCACCTACAACCCCAAGGCCACAGACGCACAGCTCTGTCTGGAGTCGTCTCCGCGGGGAAACCCGTCCTTCTTCGTGCACTCGCCCCACGCACTGATGCTGGCCGTCAGCACCGCGTCCAAGGTCGTGCTGGTGAGTGGGAGATGAATAAATGAATGACTGAATGAATGACTGAATGACTGAATGAATGACTGAATGACTGAATGACTCTGAAGAGTCTTAGGACCCCAAATCTCCATGAACCTTTTTTTTATCAAACCTGTTCCCCCCATTCTATATCGCTCAATGGTATGACCCCCGGCCACATGTTGGGGGCTCAGGTTCCACAGTGACCCACTTTCGCTATCAATAGCTAGTAACAGCTGTTAGTAGTGCTACAATGGACAAAACTGCAAATATAGATTTCCCCATTACTTAGGCAACTTAAGTCCAATTTGCATAATTTGCACTTCATTGTATACAACCCTCTCTAAGCTACCTGCCAAGTAAATAACATGAAAATCTGTCGCTCCTTTCTTCAGTTATTCTCCTTTGAAGATTTTGACAAATACGCCATTACAGTTCCAGTGACACATACCAGAGGGCCCAAAATCGACCTTGACCTTTCTCCTCCCCACACCTACCCACATACCAAATATCATTACAATCCATCTACACGTTCTATAGTTATGCTGATTTTACGTATTCGGTGACACATACATACACACACGGTGACCAATTCATACACACACGCGCACACGCACGCAAACACACTAACTTTGCATGATTTGCACTTCAGTGTGTACATCTCTGTCCAACCTACCTGCGTACCAAATAACATGAAAATCTGTTGTTCCTCTCTTCAGTTATACCCCTTTAGAACATTTTTACAAATAGGCCATTGCAGTTCCTGGGACACAAACCAGGGGGCCCAAAATCGACCTTGACCATTCTCCTCCCAGCGCATACCCACATACCAAATATCATTACAATCCATCTACACGTTCTACAGTTATGCTGACTTTAAGCGTCCGACGACACCCATGCAAACGATTTACCTCCTTACTTATGCAAATTCGGTCTCATTTGCATAGTTTGCACTTAAGTGTGTACAACTTGGTCTAACCTACCTGTGTACCAAAGAACATGACGATCTGTCGATCCACTCTTCAGTTCTTCTACATTGAAGATTTTAACAAATACGCCATTGCAGTTCCAGTCACACATGCCAGGGGGCCCAAAATCAACCTTGACCTTCCTCCTCCTAACACCCACCCACATACCAAAAATCATTACAATCCATGTACAGGTTCTACAGTTATGGTGACTTTAAGTGTCCGGTGACACATACATACACACAAACACCAAACGCAAGCAAAACAGTATCTCCATGAAAAAGCCTTTTTTCATGGAGATAATAAATGAGATAACGAATGAACAGAGGGAGAAAAAGAACTGATAAATAAACAAAGGAACAAACTTTCAAATGATATGTTGATGAAGGTAAGACATCCAGGTAATAAGATACCCAAAGAACAGTTACTCAAGCAACTGGATAAAATTTTATGCAACAAATGAAACTGCTGTTGTTGTTTTGTTACGTTAAAGAGAGTTGCTTGTAACAGAAATGTCTATATTATATTGGGAATAAATGACTTTGGTTGATTTAAGACATGCACAAACTGATGGTTGACTCATCACCAGTCTGTAATTGTGCTTATATTAATGTCCTGCCCTTTTCACCCAGGATGTTCGAGCCATAGTGACCCAGTCTATCCACAGTGCTCTACACTCGATAGGTGGTATCCAGGTCGGTATTACTAATTCAGTCTTCATGTAAGACAAGTTTGGTTGGTAACGTGATGTTACCTTTAGTTTACCTTCATTTTGTCTATTATCCACATCGATACATTCTAAATATGTACCCCATGCAATAGACCCCATCAATTGTTCCTGAACTAGGCGATACAATATTTTCAGCTTAGCTAATGCATAAACATTGCAACCAGTAGATTACTTGTTGCAACTCAGTTGTTCTTGTTTTATGCTGGGATAGTTCTTAAGATCCTCTTGGAGTATTGATCCAGTGGGAAAGAAAATATCATCTATAACCCATGCATCGTATATGTATCTAATACAGTAGCATGACATTTGTACAATGATTTCATACTCGTGTTACATAATGCAAAGTTTGCTCACTGCCCTTCTGAATGTATAATGCATGCAAGATATCAATGTCTTGCCTTTGGATTTGCTATTAATGCTAACATCACTACAATCCTGACCTCATGTCAACACCAGTCTGCATGTCTATTGCAGGTTCTGTTCCCATTGTTTGCTCAACTGGATCATGTGCAGCAGAATGGAGAATTGGACTACAGTGTGTGGTACGCACCCTACATGTACTTGTCTCTAACATGTCTGTAATCATTTCAAGGAAGCCTTGTGCTTCTTAACCTTTATAACAGTAACATGGCATCATTTCTGCAACACTTGCAAGGTTGTGCACAATCCTCTATGTACTGTTTTACTAACGTTTGCTGATCATGATACAGATTAAAACAGTAAGGATAACTTGTAACAGTAACAAACATTATATCAGTACCATACATTTTGCTTGTATGGACCTGGCGCATCGTCGTCTTGTATCAGCCAACGAAAGGGTATGTCACCCCGCAAGGGGCGGTATAACCCCGACGGTGCACGTCGCACGTAAACACGTCGCACGTAACCACGTTGACTACCTACCTACCTACCTAATACATTTTGACTTAAAACACTGCTATTAATACGCTTATAACCATTTTATTGGCTGTTGCTTATGGGGTAGTTCAATGTAAATCGTGACACTTTTTATCCAGAAGGTTTTGTATAATTTCAGACCTGATACATGTATGTGCTGCACAGTGGAAACCAGTTTTTTTTAACGATTAATGATGCCCCCTCCCCCATTGCCCACAGTTCCATGCTGCTGGGCCTGCTGTCTGACCTCCTGCAGAGTTCCGTGCGGACCCAGCAGCAGATGATCCAGGCTAAAGGCTTCCTGGTCATAGGATATCTACTGGAGAAGGTGAAGTATTTTGCAAATGTAACATTTCATTATCATCCTACAATGACAAGCCGTGCACCTTAGACCTTAGACCTAAGACCTTAGATCCTCCTGTAACTTTGTTGCATACTTTCTCTCTCCAAATGGTCTGGTTTTGTGCCGCTACTGCCATTTCTTCATGTGAATTTAGTCTAAGTTTCTTCCCATCATTTTGTATTGTTTGTCGGAGAGTGACAGTGCAAGTAAAGTGAAATTTCTGTGACAGTTGTGATGGATCTTCAGAATTCAAATTTAACTGTATGTGCAAACCAATAGATCCCTTTCCAAATGCCAGTGCCTTTGGCGAAACCAAGGGCATTTTCATGTGTAAATGTTATAACATTGTTAAGTACATTGTTTTGCTGTTTGACTCTCGTTTTCGCCCAACGCCGCATAGATTGGAAAGAAGGTCTTACTTAGACTATTGAAAGACTTGCACAAAAGGAAGATATTCTGTACAAAAGCTTCAACAAGATATGATAGCTAAACTAACCCTTACATAATACGTTGATGAAGGTTAGACATCCAGGTAATAAGATATGCAAAGTAACAGTCATTGAAGCAACTGAATAGAATTGTTAAAGTCACAAGTCAGACGTTTCAGACAGCATCTCGCTGTCTGTCTTCAGTGACTGGACGAGGAACTGGAGTTACCAGTTTTTTTTTAGTAACTGTTACTTTGCATAACACATACATGCATTTCTCTACCACAGGCAACCCGCAAGCACATCACCATCCAAGTGCTGGACAGTTTTCTCCAGCTGGCCAAGTACCTGGCCTCCCTGCCGACAGGTGGGCCGCTCCTGCGAAACCTGCTGGACCACATCCTCTTTAACCCCACCATCTGGATATACACACCTGCCAAGGTACATGTATGTTTGTTGTGGAGGGTTAAACTGTATGATTTGGTTTGGTTTGGTTTAGTTTAGTTTAGTTAATAGTTTGGTTTAGTTTAGTTTAGTTTAGTTAATAGTTTGGTTTAGTTTGGTTTAGTTTAGTTTAGTTTAGTTTAGTTTAGTTCAACAGGATATACATGTCTACTGGCACTTTTCAATGATTCCTGGGGGTAGACCTTCGACATGGAATAACATGGTGTGAATTTGCAGGCTGAGTGTATGATAACTATGTTACAAATTTATGGAAATACACAGAGTAGCAATGTATATTATGTACATCAATGAAGTTTTGGTGACAAGTTTTCAGCTTTTCATTGAAAAATTTAGTGTCTTAAAGGTTTATGAGGTGTGCCTGTGTATGACTGTCTATGGTGAATGGAGGTTACTAGCAACATTCAAGGGCAATACCATGATGCCTACTGACTGCAGAGCCTTTGGTAACAACGATTTCTTACCAGTCTTAGAATAAGGACCACCCAAACAGGTATAAAGCCTGAGCCAATACAGCAGGCTGCAAAATCATGTTACCATCAATACTGTTCCCAAAGCCATGTGTGAAAATCTATAAGAAGGCATGTTTCCACTTTGCTCCAGACAGCCTTTTAGCTTGACAGATACCTGTTTCAGGTTGTTGGTATGCATGTCACCTTTCTGGAGTCTAGCGGCAGAAATACCATTAAAGGCACCATTATGTTGTCAATGCCAAGACTTGAGGAGTCCCCTTTGTGCTGACCTTCCTTCCACGGTTCACAAGACAGCGCCAATTCGCTGCGTATCGGAGTTGGTTGGTCGGTACCGTGCCGAAGGTTGCGTTCACCCTGGAGGTGTGAGGTAGATAGGTTTGAGGCAAGAGCCATCAATTTGTGACAGAAGCCTGAGGCATACAGGTCTCACGGGTGCCATTTGTACGATTAATCCATTACTTTTCCACACTACAGGAGACTTCTTTTGTCAGGGGAAACCGGGGCAGTCAGCATATGACAAAAACACTTGGAATATACTTCGAAGTTCATTTTTTTTGTCCCTTTCCTCAGGAAATATCACACTAGGGCATTTTTTCCCTTTAATGTACACATTATCATAAGCAGCACAGATCATGTCTATACTTTCATTTTTCTGGAGCGTACAATGTAGTATTGATTGGAGTGTACAATACTGTTCTTTGGGGCTACATCTTATGTTACTGCCGAACATGAAAATAAATTGATAATGCCCTGACTGTAGAAGACTTCTAACCATACGTAGGGAAGCTTAGTTTGAAATGAAATCATTCCACATTGTTGGAAACAATTACTGAAGTGCTTTTTTACCTTTGCCTCGCAGTACTAGTGAAGCTTGGCTTATATGACCTCAAGCCACATTACGTGAGACAATAGCTAAGGTGCTTTTCTGGACCTCTGCCCACGGTTTTTACGACTGTCATTTTCTGAGTATGTGCTCCATCTTGCCATAGCTAGAGGTTATACAGTACCTCTAGCACATGACCTTCCCCTGCAGATCAATACCGCTGCAGCACCATTAGGTAACGTAGTACGTTTGGCAGACATTTGGGTCAGGCCCAAGAGCTAATGGCCTGTCCTATAGGCCTCCTGGTAGTGCGAAGATATGCCAAGTCACCTCTTATGGAGAAAGGGAAACACTTGGAAAACAGTGATGTATTGTGGCATTGCTAAAGTTGTATGGAAGTGAAGTTTTCCTTTGTGGAGAGTGGTTGTGAATTTTGGCCTTGTCTTGGTAAAGGTACAAAAGAAATAACAGTAACACTGTTCGCCTTTGTTGTAATGTGGTATTGGAGAAATGCACATGTCAGGTAAATGCTATGCAGAGCCCCCTAATTAAAGTATTAAGTAATGTGTGCAGTCTGTATGAAATAATTCCTGTACCCATTCAACTGCCATCACTTCTCATGTTGAAGCTCATTGTATTATGTGCATAAGAATCACTCCTCATTAATGGCAAGCATAGCAATATTGCTAAATACATACAGGTGCAATAGAGTAAATTTCCAGCTTCATTTCCAAATGGTTCTAACAACCAGCTGACATGATGATTACACTGTCAAGTTGGTAGCCCTGGCTGTAAGTCTTGAGCAGCTAAGCCAATTACATGAATGGGTAAAGAGTTACAATCGTACACACAGTATGATAGATTGATGTTTATCTAACCTCCTGTGAATGCATTTAAGTTCGAGGGGATTTAATTTTGCGGTAGAGAGGAAATGGAGTGTTCGCGGTGGTTTTAAGTTTACGTTTGAAACAATAGTAGCACTGCAGTCACATAATATAAACACTTTTCACGGTGTTTTTAAGTTTGGAGCAAAGAGTTCACGAACATAAAACCACCGCAAACATTTCTGCATTTACAGTATATGATAATGCACTGTTGTAGGTCCAGATGGCCCTGTACACGTACCTGGCCACGGAGTTTGTCCAATCAGCCAACATCTACAACAACATCCGGCGGGTCAGCACGGTACTGCAGCTGATGCACACGCTCAAGCACTTCTACTGGGTGGTCAACCCGCAGGACAGGAGCGGCATTTCACCCAAGGGGATGGGTCAGTGTCTTACAAATCTATTCTAATAATATATCATAACTAGAGTTCCACAACTTACACAACTTACTTCCTGTGGCATGAACTATCTACCACACAAAAATCATGACCATAGCACTTTCAGAAAATATGACCCCAAATTTTGAAGCTACCTTAGGTACCCGCTAGAAGGCCCATTATCAAACTTGACCTTCCTTTTCGTAAACCCTACCCATCCGCTGAATATTATACAGAACCATCAACAGATTCTCGAGTTATCTTGGCGACATACAAACACAGAAACACACACATCTCGCTGCACAACGGTAGGAAAACGCCAGGTAAACCATTTCCGAACTTGACCTCCGTTCGCACAACCGCTATGCACCTACAAAAAATCAGTAGATCCATCAATGTTTCCGTCACTTTTTTTGCCTTCATGCAAACACACAAACATGCAAATTCCACTGCAGTACTGTTGAAAAACGCCAGGTAAATAATTTTTGAACTTGACCTTTAATTGCACAACCACTACACACCTACCAAAAATCATGAAGATTCATCAAAGGTTTCTCGAGTTATGCTCTTGACATACATATAGACCCACTCAACAGCTGGAGTAACCGAAAACATAATCTTCTCGGCAAAGATAAATATTATGTTCAATTGCATCACGGCTCTCTCATACCTTTCACTCTCAGTTAAATGTGTACCCAGTGTATGGACTCTTGCAGGTTGACATTAGAAATACAATTTTACCTGCACTGACCTGCAGATGGATGCAGTATTTCATTTTGAGCCCTGACTTATGCCTGCTGCTTCATTTCCAGATGGCCCCAGGCCCACACAGAATGAAGTGAAATCTCTCCGAGCCTTCATGTTACTTTTCATGAAACAGCTGATACTTAAGGTAAGGAAGAAGAATGAAAACTTGATAATTATTTAGAACTTACAGTTTGTGAAAATATTTTTGTATCTTATGTTTTATTGACATAAGAATTGCACATTCAAAGGAATAAAATTAATCTTCCTTCTGAATTACCTACATGAAGTATAGGTACAAATCTTGGTTTCTGTTCTGTTCTGTTCTGTTCTAAAGCTGTTGAATCTCAAGTTCAATTCTTGCTGCTTGCTTGTAGACATGTCTTTTTCTCTAAGACCATTCTGTATGTAAACATTCTGTGACTGTGAGACATTGTGCCATGTCATTTCTGTAGTACCGTCATGCCTTACTGCTTGCTCAGGTCTCCTTGTGAGACCTCTTCCTGCTCCTAAAGTTTCCCTACGATTTTCAGAAGCACCCGTCTCCCTTGCCCTTGCCCATTCAGGATCAAGGAGTGGACGAAGATGAACTCCAAGCCATTCTCAACTACCTGCTCACTATGCATGAGGTAAAGTCATGTTGTCCTAAATGGTATAGATCTGAAAACTGGAATATATGAACAGTTCTATCCGTAGCTTGACTTCAATGTATGTTTATGTGACTGTTAAGACCACTAAACATGAAAGTATACATTCACACTACTAGATAAAAATGCATGGTACATACCACAGTTGACAATGTACATTCTTTCATTCCAGTAACAGTTACACATACTTAGTATATTCACTTGTCGCCAGGGAAAATTGAGTGAGCATACATGTAGATAATAACATGATCTTGAATGTTTTCCATTGGAAAAGTTACATTTTGTACTTGTAGAATCAAAATGAGATTTAACAGTAATCTTGGCCATCTGCTGTCATTGAGGTACATTTCTTACAGATATATAGCATGGTTAGTGAAAATCCCTGTAGTTCGTTCGTTCATTTGTCCCTTGACACTTAACCCTCGACATTTGACCCTTGACATTTGACCCTTGACATGAACGTGTTTCCCCAGGATGAGAACCTGCATGACATCCTGCAGCTGCTGGTGGCGCTCATGTCTGAACATCCCACATCCTTGATCCCCGCCTTTGACAAGAGGAATGGTGTTAGGTAAACATACTGTAATTCTTGATTTGTTAACTGCAACTTAATTTTAGCTCATTAAGCGGTCATTGGTCAACCGCTAAAATTTCATTATCGCAAATATTTGATCACTAATATTTGAGACAGTAATGTTTGTTCCCACCGTTAAAATCAAGTGCCGTGACCTACTACATTTTCCACAAAACGCTATATTTTCCTGCCGCTATATCAAAGAGATTTACAGTACAATACTTTCACAATCTATGAAGTTGACGCACCTAACATCTACTCACATAATTCCACCAGGGTACATAATTCCGTCACCCTGAAAAGATACGTCCAAACAGATCTCCAACCCAGCGTCCTCCAGTATAATGCACACCTGTATATCCAAACAGTGCATACCTGGGGGATGCTGCACTAGAGATTTCTCAAACCCATTGTTTTCTTAAGTGGTGGATTTATGTAACCCGGTGAACTTATCTTAAAGGAGGTTAACCAAACTTAATGACAAATTCAATATGAAGATAGACATTTGGAAAGACATTGAAGATTGATAATATCGCATTTTTGGAAATGATGTATTTTACTCAGTAACAGAATGGAATATCAATCATGTTTTAGTACAGTGTCTATGACTTGTATATTTTGTAGACTAGTTGCTCATAGATTTTTGTCCCTCTTTTAGGGTAATCTTCAAGCTTCTGGCATCAGCTAGTGAAGGCATCCGGGTACAGGCCCTGAAAGTCATGGGATACTTCCTGAAGAACACCAATGCAAAGTAAGGCATTACCTTGTCTCTAGTAGTACATATTCAGATGCCTGTATAGTTTCAGCACCAGGGACAGGAATAGTGTGTTCAGTATGAAAGACCTTCAGGGATAGGGATGTTATTTTCAGTGTGATATACCTTCAGCACCAAGGACAAGGATGTTATTTTCAGTGTGATATACCTTCAGCACCAAGGACAGGGATGGTATGTTCAGTGTGATATACCTTCAGCACCATGGACAGGGATGGTATTTTCAGTGTGATGCACCTTCAGCACCAAGGACAGGGATGGTGTTTTCAGTATGATGCACCTTCAGCACCAAGGACAGGGATGGTAATTTCAGTGTGATGCACCTTCAGTCTCAAGGACGGGGATGATGTAGTTAATGTGATATAACTTCAGTACCAAGGGCAGGGACGGTATGTCCAATGTTATACACCTTAAGCACCAGGGTACAACAATGGGTTGTAATGACAGCCCATCATGATTGCCATTGACACATGTAATCTACATACTTTAGTTGATATCAACATGAACCTATTGTTTTTTGTACAGGAGAAAGAATGAGTTGATGCAGGCCCACAGCCTCTTCACCCTGCTGGGGGACAGACTGATGTTACACACAGACACACTCAGTATGACTACATATAATGCTCTGTATGAGGTACGTATCATTCATTGTAAGATTCCTTGTAATGTCGTTGACATTGAAGATTAGACATCTTGGTAATAAGATACACAATACAAATTTTAATTTTTTCTCAAGGAATTTGATAAGTTTTGTAAATGTTCAGATGTATCAGATAGCATTCTGCTATCTTTCTCCAGTGACCAATGAAAGATAGAGGATGTCACTGACAAAAGATAGTGGATGCTATCTGAAATGTCTGATTATTTGCAAAACTTATCCAATTGTTTGAGTAAGTTTTGCATTGTGTGAATGGTCTTGGTGTATCTGAAATGCAACATATGAAATCTGATAGTCCGTTCCATTTTCAAGATTGAGCAGTAGTCAGAAAACTTTTCATTTTAGTTACTACATTGTAGTCTGTACCTTCCTGTATTAATTCAAATTAATGCTGCAGTAGTGAAGACAAGTTGCTGAGATTTCTTAAATGTTGATATGACACTGGTACTATCAAAAACTTAAGCCCTAACTTAGTCTGTAGTGTCATGTACGAACTAGTTGCCATGGTGACATGTTTGTGTTTGTTCCTGACAGATCCTGACAGAACAGGTGTGCACACAGGTGTTACATGTGCCCCACCCAGAGCCGGACTCCTCCTGTAGGGTACACAACCCAAGTATGTGACATCTACTTTAAATTTACCAGGGTACATAATTCTACCACCCTGAAAAAATATCTCCAAACTACCTCCAACCCAACGTCCCCGGTATGATGCACTCCTGTATATCTTAACTGTGCATACCTGGGGGATGCTGCACTACAGATCTCTCAAGCTCACTATTTTTCAATGTGGCGGATTTTTGTAACCCGGCGGATTAATGTTAATGGGGGTTATGCTGGTCAGTTCGCTTGTTTCTTTTGAAAATGTTGTATTTTATTCCAAACACTTTGCCTTCTTCCTGCCGCCGAAGCCTGCAACCATGGCAGGTTTGGTACAAAAGGCTACCTTAGCAGGGGGAAAGGGAAGAAATTTTCAAGCTGACTTATGATAGATGACAACTTTGTATGTTTGAAGGTATTTTGAAGTTATCATATCCCTGAAAGAAGTTGTTTTAATGTATGTTCTGGTGAACCGCTTTTACTTATTTTGAAGCTACTTTTTGTTGCAAAAACTTTTATTAATCTCAATAATACAATTTGAAGAAATTAACTTGTCCTAGATATTGATGTGTGTCATGTTGTGTACAGTGATTATGCAGGTGGTGGCACGGCTCATTAAGAACTCCCGAGCCACGGAGAAGGTTCTGGAAGTGAAGAAACTTTTCCTGTCCGACATGATCAAACTCTTCAACAACAGCAGGGAGAACAGACGGTAGGAACAGACATGTCACAATAAATCAGTCATTTTGACGTCGTGTAGGATTGTATTGACAGACTATTCCTTTAATATTTGTCAGCAAAGATAAGCCAAGTTAAAAAGAAATTTAGTAGTGTAGAAAAATATGTTATGTCTGATGTTATGAATTATGTAGAATTTCATGTTATCATTGAAGTTCAGTCTTCTGTTTCTTGATAGAACTCTTCTGTTGTTATTAGTATGACAGAATTGTACATTTTTCCTCGTCTATCCTGATATGGATTAACCAGGGAATATCAGGGGATTTTGTGAAAAAGAAACTGAAAATTGCGCCAAGAGATTTGCACACCTATGAACTATACTGCACAGAAAAACTGCAGAACGATAGAAGAAAAGATATGCAAACATTCGAAACCTACCCCCTACCCCTACCTAAATCAAAACAACATCTGTTTCTGTATAACTGTTATAATTACCCTTTGGTGTAACACACCAGCATGTTTCATGCAAGCTTCTCAGTTGTTCTATGTTGGTTGTAGGACCCTGCTGCAGTGTTCGGTGTGGCATGTTCTCCCTGTGTTATACTTACTAGCTGTTGTATTTTGGTTGTAGGACCCTGCTGCAGTGTTCAGTGTGGCAGGACTGGATGTTCTCCCTGTGTTATACTTACTAGCTGTTGTATTTTGGTTGCAGGACCCTGCTGCAGTGTTCAGTGTGGCAGGACTGGATGTTCTCCCTGTGTTATACTTACTAGCTGTTGTATTTTGGTTGCAGGACCCTGCTGCAGTGTTCAGTGTGGCAGGACTGGATGTTCTCCCTGTGTTATACTTACTAGCTGTTGTATTTTGGTTGCAGGACCCTGCTGCAGTGCTCAGTGTGGCAGGACTGGATGTTCTCCCTGTGTTATACTTACTAGCTGTTGTATTTTGGTTGCAGGACCCTGCTGCAGTGCTCAGTGTGGCAGGACTGGATGTTCTCCCTGTGTTATACTTACTAGCTGTTGTATTTTGGTTGCAGGACCCTGCTGCAGTGCTCAGTGTGGCAGGACTGGATGTTCTCCCTGTGTTATACTTACTAGCTGTTGTATTTTGGTTGCAGGACCCTGCTGCAGTGCTCAGTGTGGCAGGACTGGATGTTCTCCCTGTGTTATACTTACTAGCTGTTGTATTTTGGTTGCAGGACCCTGCTGCAGTGCTCAGTGTGGCAGGACTGGATGTTCTCCCTGTGTTATACTTACTAGCTGTTGTATTTTGGTTGCAGGACCCTGCTGCAGTGCTCAGTGTGGCAGGACTGGATGTTCTCCCTGTGTTATACTTACTAGCTGTTGTATTTTGGTTGCAGGACCCTGCTGCAGTGCTCAGTGTGGCAGGACTGGATGTTCTCCCTGTGTTATACTTACTAGCTGTTGTATTTTGGTTGCAGGACCCTGCTGCAGTGTTCAGTGTGGCAGGACTGGATGTTCTCCCTGTGTTATACTTACTAGCTGTTGTATTTTGGTTGCAGGGCCCTGCTGCTGTGTTCAGTGTGGCAGGACTGGATGTTCTCCCTGTGTTATACTTACTAGCTGTTGTGTTTTTGGTTGCAGGACCCTGCTGCAGTGTTCAGTGTGGCAGGACTGGATGTTCTCCCTGTGTTATACTTACTAGCTGTTGTATTTTGGTTGCAGGACCCTGCTGCAGTGCTCAGTGTGGCAGGACTGGATGTTCTCCCTGTGTTATACTTACTAGCTGTTGTATTTTTGTTGTAGGACCCTGCTGCAGTGTTCAGTGTGGCAGGACTGGATGTTCTCCCTGTGTTATACTTACTAGCTGTTGTGTTTTTGGTTGCAGGACCCTGCTGCAGTGTTCAGTGTGGCAGGACTGGATGTTCTCCCTGTGTTACATCCACCCCGCCAACAAGGATGAACAGAAGGTGACAGAGATGGTGTACTCCCTGTTCCGCATGCTGCTGTACCACGCCATGAAGTACGAGTACGGAGGCTGGCGTGTATGGGTCGACACACTCGCTATCGCACATTCCAAGGTACAGAATATGCCTGTGATACTGTTAGAACCTATCACACATTCCAAGGTACAGATGTACATGATTGTGCTACTGTTAGAACTAGTCTTACATATTACATAAAGCTAGTGGAGATAGATTTCAAGGGTGTTTTATGAAAAAATGACAGGGAAAATTACATGTTTTAGAAGTCTTTCCATTAAGAAACAATCTGTACTCACTGTGAAGATGTATAAGGTATAGAGGGATATACATTTTTGATTTCTTTTGTTTTAACTATGAGCTGCCTGTTCCTCCAGTCTACCCTTTTAGAAGTGGTTAAAAGGATCTAAGGGAAAGTGTGAAAAATCTGTAATACAGTCAACCTCTATAGATTCACATACACAAAAAGGTATGGTTTCTTTTATAAACATGTTATGTATTTTACTCTACTACAGGTGTCATTTGAGAACCACAAAAACCAGCTGGCCAAAGCCTATGAGCAGTACCAGAAGTTTGATCTGGAGCATGGAGAAGTCAGAAGCATATCAGGTGTGTATGTTCCACTTGATATGGGATTTCTGCCTTTACCTGTACATGTGCATTGTATGTAGAACACTGACGAATGTAATCATGGCAATAGTGATGGGCAAGATAATCACATTTTGGAAGTCGATGAAGTTACACTGCACATAATCCAATCTTTAAGCATACCTTAAAGCATTCGTAAAGATTATGATAGTTTGCTCATAAGGTATGAATAGCTGCTATCTTTTCATATGCTTTAAGGTACCCTTAAAGATTGGATTTCGTGCAGTGTAATAGACTCTTTCTTATTGATGCATTGCTGGACCAATGCTGATAGTTTGCTTCAACCTCAAAGTATCAGTAATTTGTTTGACTGTTATTACTTGTTATAGACGTGTAATTTTTCATCTTCTTTGTTTTTTCTTCATAGCTATGTCTGAGAAAGGGACTGGCACACCCCCAGGTGTCAGCCCAGTGAGAATTGTGACTTCCTTTCCAAAGACCAGCAGTTCTGGGAAGGCAGACCAACAGGCACCTGCTGATAGTAGTGCAGCAGCTCCCTCTAGCTCAAAATCCATAACTGCAGATGGCAACACAGAGGGGAGCAATATTCAGGCCAATGACGTGGGTGGGACAACAAATGGAGTCACTGCAAATGTTGACTGCACTGACAAAAAAGATGCAGCTACAAATGGGAGAATAGAACAACCCAGTGAAATAGGCACCAAATCATCTAATGAAACAGAAATAGCCAGTGACAAAGCAGCTGCAACCAATGACAGCACAGCAGAAGTAGCAAAAGTTCAAGCAAGCACAGTGGTCTCAGCCACCCAGTCAATAAATAGTAGCAATGAAAACGTTCTTGTTAATGGGGACGTTAGCCCAGTTAGCCCTGTACAAAAAGGCATCATAACTCTATCTCAAAGCATAGCAGGGTCGGGAAGTCAAGGAAGTGGAGTCAGTAGCAAACCAGAGCCACAGAACTTGCCAGCAGAGGACAATAAGGCCACCAAGGCTCCAGCAAATAAGGAAGCGGCGTCTTTCCTGAACTCCGTCATAGACAACGTGGTGGCAAGGTTAGCGACCACGGAGACGGACTGGCTTTCAGGGAAGAACTTGGAGGAGCTGTCCACGGAAGATGTCGCGAAGGAAGTTGCAGCTGCATTGAAACAAAGCCGTGGTAGCGAGAAGATTTCTGACAAAGCTATGCAAGACAAAAGTGCAATTGATAAAGTGGATGGTGTGGCAGAAAACGGAACTACAGAACAGTCAGGTGTAGCAGACGACCAGGTAGAAGGTGTTACAGAGCCCAAGGTCAGTGTGGAAACCACATCAGAACCCCCAGTGGTGTCAGACACAGTGCAGGAAGGGGTTGACACTAGTGCCATAAGCAATGAAAAACCTCCCTCAGAAGAAGTCAGGACCAAAGAGGAAACAGTTGCAGCTAGCCCTATTAGTAACGTAAATGATAAGAATTCTACAGAGCAAGCTAAGGAGGCTACTGTAGCAGATACTGGTGCTAAGACAGAGGAGGTGAAATCAGAAGCAGAGAACAGTAATGACAATGCTAAAAATGAAGGGAACTCATCAGTAGAGGCTTCTGCTGATGGTCCTAAGCCACAGAGTGCACCTGCTGTAGAAGAAGCTCCCTCTAGCACAGAAGCAAAAACTGCAGCCACACCTGCAGAAACCAATGGAGCAGAAGCAGCTCCCTCTAGTGAGGAAGGCAAAACTACAGCTAGTTCAGCTCCATCTGCAGCTACTACTGCTACTGCAGCAGTTACCACTTCTCTAGCTTCTGCCACCACTACTGCAGCAGCTGCCACTACAGCAGCTTCTACTGCAGCATCCACTGCAGCATCTGCAGCATCCACTGCAGCATCCACTGCAGGCACTCAAGCAGAAGCTACAGTGTCTCCATCGCAGCAGCCCACGAGCCCTGCCTCGGGGACTGGGTCGCAGAAATCCCAGGGATCCCCGGGACAACAGTTCAGCCCGGGGCCACGAACCAGCATGTTCCGTATCCCAGAATTCTCCTGGTCACCTATGCACCAACGGCTGCTGTCCGACCTGCTGTTCTCTCTGGAGACAGACATTCAAGTGTGGAGGAGGTAACTAACAGTGATGTCCAGTTGATTAATTTTGGAATTAGAGGATAATCTACATATACATGTAGTTGTCAATTCTCTGGGTACTTAGCATCCTTAACTCACAGAAATTACAAATACAGTACAAGTAATCTTTATAGCAATTACGGTAATGTGCTTTGAGTTGTTGATATTGCATATACAGAATGTTTTTGTTGCTTTACATATAGTCATTACGTTCAAGCTTGCATTACCCTTACAAGGATATCATACTTTGTATACATGTACATGTATGTAGAGAAACAAAGATTTACATATAATTTTTTTGATACAAGACATTGCTTTGCCATTCATCACACCTAGAAGGTAAAGGAGATCTTTGCTGTTTTGGACCCAGATAAAATACGTTCCCATATGTTAATACCTGCGCATATTTTTTTTTCCAGCCACAGCTCCAAGACAGTGATAGACTTTGTCAACTCCAGTGAGAACGCCATCTTTGTGCACAACACCATCCACCTTGTGTCCCAGCTGTGTGACAACCTCATCATCGCCTGCGGGGGCATCCTGCCACTGCTGGCTTCTGCTACCTCACCTTCTGTAAGTTGTAACAACTTCTTGTGTGTGGTCCTAGCTGTTGAACATGTCTTGCAGCAGAAAGGTGACTAAAAGAAGGCTAGCTTTTTTTCAAGACAGTATTTCACAGAGAGAGAGAGAGAGAAAGGGATAATAAGTGTGAGCAATTTGAAGCAACCAGCTATCTAACCAAAGCTAGTATCAGTTTCATCATCATCATGTAGCATACTTTTAACAAGTTGGAGAGTACACAAAGTTTAGCTTCCAGTATTCTCTATTGTACATTATTTCAGTCGAGTCTTTCCCATTAAACAAGTTTTCAACTCAATAAGGCTCTTTAATGTAAAGTATGGACGGCCTCTTCTCCTTCTATCTTTCTATAGAGTAATCATCATTATTCTATGTATTTTTATATAACCGTACACGTTAATGTAATATAGGTAGATAATCTTCTTATGATACATTCCTTCAAACCTGACATCCACCTTCTTGTGTTTACCAGTATGAGCTGGATGTGATTGAGCCATCCCAGGGCCTGACCATCGAGGCTGCGATATCGTTCGTCCACCGTCTGATGAACCTGGTGGATGTGCTGGTGTTCGCCAGCTCGCTGAGTTTTGCTGAGCTGGAGGTCGAGAAGAACATGTCATCAGGAGGCATCCTCAGGCAATGCCTCCGCATCAGTAAGCTCTTCTCTTTTCTAGAGGATCATTCCCTCCACTGTAGCTCAACTACATGTAGTAGCAGACTCACAGTTGAGCTCCTGGTTCTGATTAGTTGGTAACTGGGAGATGAATGGTACCGTGATTTTGATTATATTTAGCTATAAATATTTTCCGTATGGCCTCTACCGTATTGCGACCCTCCTGGTTCAAATGGGAAGGGTATCTCCGTTGGGGCTGCACCCATCTTTTGGAAGGGACTTGAATAGCAAATTTAGATATATATTGACATGTGACAACCTCTACATTGTATACATAGGAAAATATATCTAAGAATGTCCAGATGTTAGAACTTCCTCCATTGATTGTAAAAGCCCATTCTCAACCCATACTATACACTTTTGTATTAGGTAGATTAGCCTTATTGAACTGTAGTTCTGTACCAATAGATGCCATACTTTGTACCTTGTACAATTGTTGTGCAATAAATTTATCATATATGAGATAGACTGACTGATCATGATTGTTGTATCCAGTCTGCTGTTGTGCGGTGAGGAACGTGCTGGAGTGTCGTCAGAAGGAGAAACCATCTGCCAACGGGGCCACCATCGCTGCCGCTGATCTGAGGGAGAAGAACCTACAGTCCCTCCTGCGTGGAGCTCAGGAAATCGCTAAGGTTTGGTTGCGATATGTACATCATGCTGGTGTTTGGAAATTTTTGTATTCAACAAATATCTTTGCAGTAAATCGGATAGAACTTTTGGAAATTGGGGTGTGTTAATCTGACAAGCATTTTGATCAGGCACATTTCATGCAGTGTTTGTATCTTTGTATTGCTGTATTCTTTCTTTACGTCTCTGTCCTTGTTTCAAGTACGTGTGCCTGTACTAATATGCTCATTTGTTCACTAACAACATTCCACAACTAACCTTACATTTCACCATGTTTCATCAATGGCCCTGTTCATCTTGGCAAAGGATTTCCACTTTTTGTCATTTTTTTACAATGATGTAACGTCAGCACCAAATATGCATCTCATTGCCACTATATGCTCATGTCAAACAAGCATCTCGATGTACGTCGTTGTCAATGTCTGCCAGTCATGACAATTTTCGGAACATGCTGACCAATGAGATTTGCTCTTATTACAATGCCTTAGAAGCCTGTCATAATTTGCATAGCAGCCAGATGTGTTGAGGATGTTGATTTGTCAGTGTATGTCACTCCAGGGTGCCGGCACTGCCAGGGACCCCTCTGCTCCATTCTCAGAGTTCAGTCCCACCAACTTTCAGTTTCTCAATCCACAGGGCCCCAACAATCATGTATGTCCCCTTTTCCAGTCTCTCCTTCAACAAATAACACTCTTGATTAACAAATACAATCTCTCCACTCTGCCTTTCTACATTGTATGTCCAAAGCTTTCAGCTCTTTATGCATGGTAGTTTGTTAGTTGTCTTTTCCTAAAAAACTTTAATTTAGGTCCATGGCATGTCCCACATCTGTTATGGATGGTTATATTTTCTCATCAGTTAGAGATATTTTTGGTCACATTTTCCTGACTGTGCACTATGCATTTCAAATACGTTTAAAAGGTGTCATACTTTTTTTCACTCTGTGTCTAAAAAGGTGTGGTAATTGATCATGTATTTTCCTCAGTCTGTTGTTGTGATATGTCCTTTCCTATACAGACATAAAACTTCTTTTTTTTTTTTTTTTTTTTTTTTTTTTTTTTTCATTTTTTTTATTCGAACATTCATAAGTACATAACATAACAACATACACATTTACAATTCCACAAATAAACACAGTTACATATTGTTGCAGGGGCCATTCCCACTGGCTTTTTTTCGCTAGGGTGTGCTCCCTAGTTACATATATCTACAGGGGTCATTCCCACTGGCTTTTTTGGCTAGGGTGTGCTCCCTAGGACTTTTTTGACAGGGGTGTTTCATCCCCCCTGGATTTTCTGTGCTAGGGTTTCTTCCCTAGGACTTTTGTGCAGGGATGTCATCCCTGGGTTTCTGTGCAGGGTTTTCCTTCCCTGTGTTTTGAATATAAGACAAAATCGTTTGCTTTTAGTACAAATTTTACAAAAGTTTACAAAATACATTTATATATGAAACATAACAACATGTAAAACATTACACACTTTACACATTCCAATCATAATAACCATTATACAGGCACAATAAAACAAAAAGTACATTAGCATTATATCAAACAACTACATCATATAGAAAAAGAAGTGAGAACAAGCGTATATAGACAAACAACAGAAACATTGAAGCATCAGTACAGATACACAAATATCATGAATCACAACAACGAAAAAAAAGCAACAGGGAAATACATTAAAAAACAAACGTTACAAATTTACAAAATCAGGCTACAATACTTACTGTTACAACACCAGCCTTACAAAACAAAGAGATTACAACATTCTAATATAGACAACGCCAGGTTTACAAAAGACATCATCCCTACACATACAAGAGCACAATAACATTCTTGGGTACAATAAACAACTTACACCAGATCTACATACACAAAAACATCAGTTGATTGACATTTCCACAAATAACACTCACACCAAGCGAGTAACAGACTCAAAAACAAAGAGTTAACCAACACAACAATCACAGTTACAATCATGATCACTTTACAGCTTTACATTCAATAAATACAATTCCATACATGCGTGTCATTTTAAGGTCCCAGAGGAAAGTAGCAAAAATGTCATCTCTCATAAAATCCAATTCATTGTCTTTATATTTTACCCATGATCTAAAAATCGCAAATTTGGCTAAGGTTACAACATTGTTTACAAAATTATTGACCTTTGACCCATATCTGTAGCCTAGAAAAACCATCAACTTGTCAACCTTTATCCTACTCACCTTCTGAGACAGTACATTCTCTATCTTCTGCCAAAAATTTTCAAGTCTTTTACATTCTATAAACATGTGTACATATGTCTCCTCTACATTACATTTCTCACAAGTAGGGCTGTATACTTCACCTTTCTGATCTTTTATTTTCCATTTATTCAGTTTAGATTTACAGGGTAGAATTTGGTGCAAAAGTTTGAAGTTAAATTCTCTTAGCTTATTTTCTTTAATGTCTACAGTTATATTTTTCCACACTAGATTTTTATCTAAAATAATAACATTCAACAATTCTCCCCAACTATCAATACTTTTTCTTTCTCTGAATATCTGATTATTCAAGTGACTATAAATGGTTTTAGATGTTGCCTTTTCTACAGGTACAAATTTGTCATGAAGTAATCCAATTTGTGTTGAGTTAGGTTCAAATTCACTTAGTTGGTTAGAGTATTGAATTAATTTTGCTTTCCATTCTTTCGGTATTGCTTTAAGAAGATTATTTTGTTCAGCCAAAAAGTTTTTAGTGTTTTCTAATTTCTCCATTAATGTCCTTAAAACATAAAACTTCTTGCCTTGTCATGTCTTAGAGTAGGGGGGTTGTCACTACATTACAATGTTTGCTTAACCACTTTCATCATGAGGGGGAGCTAGGGGTGGATACCGGTTCGGCTTAATAAGGTCCAAGTCCAAGTTTAGGTCCAGAGGTTTAGGTTCAGGTCCGGACCTAAACCTGGACCTGATCCTGTGCAGTTGATGTTTTGTTTCATTAGACCAATATCAAGCATAGGGAATTAATACTGACGCATGACTATAAAAGTTTCTTGGTGAGAAGACTTTTAAGATAAACCAGTGTCTGATATTTGAATGTTGCACTTATCTTTAATGCCTTTTTTGTCAGAGGGGAGACTCAAAACACTTTTAATCAAACAAAATAGAAAAATATATTTGTACTTTGTTTAGGTTTTTTTGGACTCAGGTTTTGGCTTTCAGGTTTTTTGGACTCGGTTCTTGGATGTTATAAAGGTCTGAATCAGGTCCAGCGAACCGGTATCCACCCCTAGGGGGAGCCTATGCTTCCATTCAGTACTCTGCATGAAAATGGTTAAAGTCATATTATGTTTCTAAAGACATTTGTAGCTCTTGTTTGTCTGAAAGGCATTTGTTGGTCTTGTTGTTTTAAAACCCCTGTAATCAACTTGATCTCTCTTGGATTCAGTGTCTTTATCTGTTCATCTTTCAGTCTGTTATGCAACCAATCCTCTAACTCTTCTGACTCTGGACTTCTTATACCTTTGTAAGGCTGCACCAATTTAAGATAGAGACATGCAAATGGACAAAAGGAGTCTGTGAAGAATCTTGGATCTGACTGTATTCACTCTTTAAAACTGAGTGCATCAAGGCATAGATATCGCCCTTGCACTCCATGTTTAATATTTTTAAAAGATCTGAGAACAACAAACGAAATTGATGCAGCCTACATGTGTTGTAAGACTCATGACTACCTTTCACTCAAACTTCCATGTCTCACTTGTAATGCCTTGTCTATCGTACTTCTCTGTCTTCTCCTGTCTCTCTCTGAGTGTCTCCCTTTAACTCTACACGCCTGCTTAGCCTACAAATTTGGCTGTGCAGAACCTGGTGGAGAATATGTCGGGGTTGCCGGGCGTCGTCTCCATGGTGACGGACCCAGAGCGACTGCTACAAGACATGGACATCAACAGGCTACGGGCTGTGGTGTATCGAGACGTCGTGAGTTGAAGCGATTGTTTTTTTATTTGTGTTCAAAAATAGGAAATGTTGAATGCAAGTACTCAGGAGAGTTCATTGAACACTTGTAATATGTGTCTGATGATTGTAGTGTCAACTAAGAAAATTGTGTACTATTTCACAACAACCTTTTTCTAGCAAAATCTTGAAAGATGCAAAATAGTTCAAAGGCAGCTGCATTGTTTTTGAATTTAGGAGAGAGCTTCAAGGTAGAACTGTTGTCTTTACCATTCTGATGCCTAATTAATTTTTTATACCCGAAATAAAGAAAGAAAGATAATTAAAAAGTATGTATCCGTGTGAGAGATATTCAGCACCAAGGACAGGCTAGACAGCATGAAAACTGGAAGGAACAAAAACTACTATTCTACAAAAAATACAATTCTACAAAACTACCACCTCAAGTTCAGTTCACATAATTATGATAAATAGCATGGTCAAAATACTGTGATTACCAATCTGGAAATAATGTGTTTTCCTATTTCTATCTTCAGGAGGATAGCAAGCAAGCCCAGTTCCTCTGCCTGGCGGTGGTGTATTTCATCTCTGTCCTTATGGTGTCAAAATATCGCGACATCCTAGAACCCACGCATCCCGACCTGTCTCCGTCCGAGCCCTACCGTCGCACTCGCAGCGCGGTCAACTCGCCAACGGGACAGCCCGCGAACTTCAGCAACGCCAGCTGGAGAGCAATGCACGCTGCAAACCACCAGGTGTGAAAGGACATTCACTCACTCACTCTCTCCCATAGCTAGGACACTACGTAACCATAACCATCTTTTGCTGCCAAAATGTAGATTAGAGAGACTAAAAAGATCTCGTATTTACCAAGCAACGCTGCTCCACAACAAATCTCTTTCACAAATAAGTTGAATATCTTCGTATTGATTACAAGTTGTCTTATTATATGATCTATGTTTTTTAATGACTCATATTGTACTTATCTAATGTTTGTAACTGTATACTTGTTTTCTGTGATTTCAAAGTCGTCTCTTTTGAAAAGTATGAATTTTTTAAACGAATGTGCTGTGTAAATTAGCGATGATTAATACTTCTGATTGTCTGCCACATGCTAATAAAGTTCTTTTGACTTTGACAGGTTATGGAAGGATCCACTGCTGGGAAGGTGGGGGCAGCTCCTGAGGGAGGGGCAACATCAGCAGCAGCCAACACAAAGGAGAACAGCAGATTAGAACAGAAGAATGATGCAATAAAGAAAACAGCAGAGGTAAAAGATGTAGCTGCAGCACCAGAACAACCATCAGCAAATGCAAAAAATGATTCAGAAAGTGCAAAAGATACAGCAGGAACAGCTACAAGCACAAAACAAGAAATTTCACCCAGTGTCCTAGAAACCCGCCCAAGCCCAGAATCACAGTACGAGGGACCGGATTTCGAAACTAATGTTTTCACCAGTGAAAACACGCAAACGCTACTCGCCAAGGAGAACATGCTGGAAGACGATACACCAAAAGATGTAACGCAAGTCACACAAGACAAGAAGAAGGAGGATAACAAAGAAAGTCCAAAACCAACAGAGCCACCAATCCAGCCAACAGAAGTCAAGTCTGAAACAACAGTAACAACTGAGGAGGTACAAGACCAACCATTGCCTGTTAAAGAAGACAAGTTTGAGGAGATACCACTTGAAGAACAGGGGGCAGCAGCACCTGTTACTGCCACGGAGGTAAGCATTTTTTTCCCAGGTGGTGGTTTACTATTGCTTTGCTTATGTTGTTGGTTGGGGCTTTACTCAGTTTCAGTCTTTTTTCTTTTCTTTTGGGTGTTTGTGTTTGTAAGTCCTTGTGATTCTAACCTACAGGCAGGTTAGAATTTGTCCTTCATTTTATAATGCCAGGTTTTTTTCACAAATTTTTTTTGGATTCAATGTTTCTGTGATGTGATTGTTTTAAGATTGAGCAAATTATATATCTTTTAAAAACAAAACGAGTCATCTGTATTTTTGTGATGTCTTTATTATCATACCATTATGAAATTCAGGTTAAAAAATTAAAAGTACCCCAAAAGTGTAATTGCCATTGTTATTACTGGTACTTCAAATACAGAAAATAACTTTTAGTCCAACTTTTAGTTGAATTCTGCTTGAAGGATGCTTCATATTTCAATTGTTTAAAAAGAAATCAAGATTTCAGTAAATATGTTTCAGCCTAAAAGCAATTAAGTTTTTTAAAACAGCTTAGTATGGAATGACAGTTCTGAAAAAAGATACTATTGTGTTGAAAATCAACACACAGTCCTTACACCATTGTCTTGTAGCCACTATAGTTCCATCCATCCTTCCTTCTATCTTCTCTTCTCTCCCTTTGCTTTAACCACTGCATAATGTAGGTGAAAACAGAGTGTGTAGATGAGAAAAAAGAGGAGGAGGACTCCCTGCCGACCCCGTCACACGTGGCCGCGTTGCTACGGAAACTAAAGGCCATGTCCGCAGAACAGGACGACAAACCCGACGAGGAGGTCATACAGGTAACACGGGCAGGAACAGCTGATCAAGGTCAACATCAGGGGGTGATTTGTTCTGGAAGCTCTTGACCAATGCACACAATCTGCACGTCCCTTCTCCGTGATTGTTTTACAGACAGAGACTACCTACTTTTTGGGATGCTATTGCAGTACTGAATGGGTACAATTAAACTGTTCAAGCATCTCTTATTGGAATAAGTTCTTTGTTTTGATCATTTGGGTTGACAAATTGTCTTCAGGCAAATTATTTTTTCTATTTCATTGGGAACTTTTCTTTTTGTATCAAGAAATATACCAGTATAATGATACAAAAATTGAATGGGTCTGATGAGATTTAGATAATTTTTGGATAAACAGGGAAATAAAAGAATCCTGATTATAAATTTATTCCTTGCAACTTAAAGATTCCTCAAGTACTGTAAATGCAGAAATGTTCGCAGTGGTTTTATGTTCGCGGTTTACGCAGCGACTTTTCACTTAAAGCCACTGCGAATATTTTTGTCCAATACTGTAGCAGTATGTTACTATAGCACTGCCGCAAACTGAAAACTACCGCAAACACTCCATTTTCCCCTTACCGCAAAACAAAACCCACGTGAACTTAAATGCATTTACAGTATGCAAGAGAGATTGAAGATGATATATTGACTATCTTTTCTCTTTCTAGGCACAGTACAGCCCCACATCTGTGGTGTACGAGGTGACAGAAGAAGCCTACACAAAACCTGCGGTCAACACCAAGCCTGTGAAGTGGAACTCCTTTGACAGGAGCATCGTTAGGCACGAGCCGCCAGTCATGAACACAAACGGCATCAGTTCAAGTAAGACTGAATCAGCAGGTGACGCGCCCCATCCAATCATTTTTACTTTCCTCTTACTTTCTCTTCTCACCAGCTCATCACACTTTTGTTTTGTTGTAGACATCACATGAATAGTAGTACTAGAATAATTTTATCTTGTACATGTATACCTCTCCGGAGTAATCCGAATTTAAGATGATGAGTTCAGATTAAAGTTAAAGTATTCGGCCTTTCTATTGGTCTGTCAGTTCTTGGTTCAGTTGTAACATCTGCATCTTGCTGACTAATCAACTGTGATAATCATTGTTTCTTGCACATAGTTTAGACAAGGGGTTCCTCTTAAGAATGTTATAAGGTACTTAAGTATATGGGAATTTTATGAAGAGCACGGTAAAGAAAGATAGGTTGAAGTTATGAGCACTGGAATTTATAGAATCACTGCACACAAAAAAAGATCAGTTAGAATGATACTTAATCCAAAGAGAAGAGATTTGTTTAAATTTATCCTGCAAAAAGTTTTTGGTAATCCTTAGACCTACATGTAAACTTGGAAGCTTACCATGAACAGTGATTGGATGGATGTATCTAACTGCCTCTTTTGCATCAAAGCTGTGTTATGATAAACTTTTATTTACCTTTATCATTTACAGTTTACATGCTCATATCTATTTTCATGTCTGTTGTCTTAAGATGAATATTGCAGATTTTTTAGAATTGTGAGACTTTCATGACCAGCTGATGATGATAATGTTGTACTACAAGCATAACATTGTGGTTTGATAGATGATTTCTGTATTGTAATATTGGACATGTCTGTTGTCTTAAGATGAATATTGCAGATTTTTTAAGAACTGTGAGACTTTCATGACCAGATGATGATGATAATGGTTGTACAATCATAACATTGTGGTTTGATAGATGATTTCTGTATTGTAATATTGGACCTACAAGTCATGAAAAACCTGGAATACCTTTATTTCAGACCAAGCAGTGGTGATCCCCAGACCGCCCCCTCAGACGGGCGTGGCAGGAGGCATGAGGACCCGGTCCCAGTCCACACCGTCTGGGTTTGGGCCTGGCTCTGGGCTGCCCAGGCCTCACAGCTTCCACTCAGGTACAAAGATGACCGTACTCAGATATACAATATGTACCTCACATTAAAGACAACCCAAGCAATATTAGGGCCCAAAAATCGGACTTTGAAAGTCAATTTATTTAGTCATTTCTATACACGATTAGTTCAAACAATGCTATCACAATGTAAAGTGACGTTCATGATGCAAAAATATGACTTTGTTGTAATGTGAGAACTCACTAAAAATTGTCGCTGGGGTTTTTGTAGGCTCGCGAAACTAAGGGGATCACCGTGTGGCATGTTTTTGCACGGTTTGAAAATGCTCAAAGTATGAAGTTTTTACACAAATGTGCTAGACAGTGTTAGTAAGTGTCACTACAATAAAGATTTCAGCATTTTTTTATTTCCATTTATTGGTCCCTAATATTGCTTTGGTTGACATCATCACAGCCTCAGGTACAGTCAACTTTTAATCTGCTGACCTGGCAGCAAAAATCAAGAGCTGGAAGTATGATTTTTTAGTAAATGATACTACCAGTATCCTTGTTATAGATTTGGTGTCATTAACACTTTAAGGGTAACTAATACACGACTTGTGCTCCATTTGCAGGAGAGTTCCCAAGCATTATTACTTATTATCTGTAGAAATCAAGTTGACCATACAAAAGTATTTGTACTTACATGTAGTGTTGTGTCAAGTTCAACCAAGAATTCAGTAAGACCTAATTCTGTCATGTTTGAATGAAGTCTAACTGTGACAATATCATCCACCATTTTTGTTAGATGATATCTAGACCTAACATTATTCACAGAAAGGTAGCTGGAATAGAGGATGATAAGAAAATTCATGTTAGAATTATTTTAATTATTTTCAAACAATTCAATAAGATAAGTAAGCAATATTTAAAGACAATATTCAGTCTCTTCTTCAAAGGAGAGTAATGGATGTCCGTATCTAGTTGTAGAAGTTGAACTGTCTCTTAAAATTCCATAAGACATGATAAGATGTTTGTTACATCAGGTTTCCCTGAGAGGCATAACGACACGGTGACGTCCAAGCTGGAGCGGTCGCTGGAGACAGTGGCACCCCTGCTGAGGGAAATCTTCCTGGACTTCGCCCAGTTTCTGTCCAGGACACTCGTGGGGAGCCACGGACAGGAGCTGCTCATTGAAGGTAGACTGACACTAGCCACAGATTCATAAACTTCTATACCTCAATCTGTATTATAGTGTTGTTAATTTAGTGCCATACATTGTGCCATGAACGATTGTTGAGCAATTAAGTTCATTCAATCAATCAATTTCTATCATATGTAATTCAGGGAACTAGATATTTGGATCTAAGTTGGGAAAATATCTGTCTCAAACACAGCATTGAGTTTTTTTGGCTTCTATACATTTTCAACCTTCTCCCTGCTGCCTAACTTTGTAAACAACAATAGAGAATGGGGTGCCAAATGGCTACTTCAGTGTGCTAAAGGTCAGATGAAGATCATTGGATGAGAAACGGGAAAAAAGAAGTGTTAGATAAAACTTACAAATCAATTACAAATGTGGTATATTTACATGTAGCATGTTGAATATAGTAACCAGAGTCTGGCTGTCAGGAATATTCTTTCAACTGCAAAATGTTCTTCAGTCAGTACTCTTGGTGCACTAGCGCCCTCTACATCTCCACAGCTGTAATGCACCCTTTCTCCTCTTGTGCAGGTCTGGTGTGCATGAAGTCCAGCACATCCGTAGTGGAACTCGTCATGATGCTGTGTTCACAGGTAAGTTGTCAAGCTAGCAGAAATTACTATGCTACTACATTGTATTTTAGGTAAAAGGTACAGTTTTCTTTCAAGTCTGGTCAGTGTATTGCAATGTTGGTCCACCTGGTGGGTGCATCTGCAGTTCTCTCAAAGTTCAACAGGTGGTGTACATAGCCTCTTGATGAAGTGTGAGTCCCGTCTGGCAGGCTGTGGCATTAAATTCATGGCTGAGGCCACACCAATTTAATTTCTTGTTTAACGGATTTTTATTTTCCAAAAAAAATAAAAAATTAGGAAAAAAAAATCATGAAAACAGAAGGCTGGGCCAGCCTTCTGTTTTCGTGATTTTTTTTTTCTAAAATGTTTTTTTTTTTGGAAAATAAAAATCCGCTAACCAAGAAATTAAATCGGTGTGGCCTGAGGATGATTTGCTGGCAGTTTTTATCGTACTGATGTTTTAACAGAAATCAGTGTATTAGCTAGTGAGAACCACGATACCAATGATTTGTCCGTTTGAGGAGTTAAACACAAGTATGCAATCTGAAGTCCAGATTGTACCTAACTGTGTTTGTCGTAGGAAGACGTAGTTAGGCATTGAGAATCAGTTAGGCATTTTGAACAGAAACACTCAACACCGACTGTCAACTGTCAAAATTGCGTTATCTAGGTGCTCAAATATCACATTTAATGTCCATCTTAGGTTCAGATTAAAGAAGTCTGCGTTTGATGTTCTGATGCGTTGTCAGTGGAGTGCCAATTGAAAGGTTGTGCTCTTTAACTGGATATGATGTGTCGGAGACACTGCCACGCAAACATGGCGGCCATCTTGTTCAAACAGATCACGCCCTATTGATGGGAAAATATGGAGGGAAATGCATAACAGCGGGAACGACAAGTTACTGTTTTCTGAATTTCAGAGGTTCCGTCATACAGTTTTGTTATGGAAAAACAACTGCACAGACCACTAATATCCAGGCATCCTTTGATAAGATTATAAAGATGGATGGCATTTGAATTTGTGACAGGAGACAGCGCTCATCAATCAAATTATGGGCAATCAAAAATAACCTACTCATTATACCCAAAAACTGTACAGCTTCTAAAAGGTACAAGCTGTTTTGTACACCGAGATTTTACGAACATTCACTCATAATGAGGGCCAACAATTCTGCATGTAGTTTTGAGAAAGATTAATATTCTAGCTCTTCTCTTGAACAAAGACATTGGCCAGTGCAAAATGTTTCAGACGGAATTGTGCATATCTAAATACTTGCACGTACAACCCCGATGAACCAGCAATTTTGGTTTGCCAAAGCAGTCTTGATGCTGCAGTCACTTGACAATGTACTCGTTGTTCGTAGGAGAACGGAAACAGCGTCTGGACCACGCCTTGGATATCAAAAATGTTAACACGTCAGACGCAATTGCACGTATTCAAATTCCTGTGTGTATGACCCGACCAACCCGGTGATTTCGGTTTGCCAAAGCGGCAGTCTCGCTGCCGTCACTGGCGCCATTTGTACGTGGGCGAACTGAACCTGTGTCTGGCTTTCTGCCTGTATCTAATTAACGACAGCATTCCATTCTTCCTACTCCGTCCAATCAGCTCTTCCAGCCATTGCGTACGCCATCTGAACCAGCCGTACATTACCCTTCCGCTCAGTGATAGACATTACCTGGAAATCGTCTGCAAACGCAAAATTTTACTGCGAGGCGTGGCGGTTTTGACTGAATCTTGCCCGTAGCTGGAATAGCTTTTCCATATCAAATTAGAATCACACGGAGCGCCCAATCAGATCCATTAACCCATGAGTGATGGACTCGGTTATTGGCACAAACAAGCCTCCCTCCCGTAAGGCACTCATTATCAAGGTTTCTCGCTGCCAGTTGCATCCTGGAACTGCTTTGAACCCCCAAAGACCATAACATCCTCGGATGAAATGGCGACAGTAAATGTTGGGAAATCCCATATTACTTACCGATGTTAGTCACAGATGTTTTTAAAGACAACACTACGTTATTTACAGCGGCACCTGTTCCCCTGCAGGGTCGACTGTAAACTAGAAACTTGTCCTGTTTCTCTGCGCAAATCCATAAAGTTTACGTTTCAAAGGAGTCGTGAATAGTAGCAAAATGTGTGTCAGACCTCTAGGTGTAACAGATGTTTTGGTTTAGCGGACAGTAAAGATAAGAATGTACACATGTGTAGGGGTGGACTGTTTTTCTGATGGACAGCCATGAAACTGCTATTGCAGAGACATAACTCTGCTCTGGCTTTTGTAATTCCCATATTAGTAATATACCTAGAACCTAGAGTTTGTTTTCCAAAACCCTCATAATGTCTATTGTTTCCAATAGGATATTTATGTCTTTTAGTGATTTTGCAGTTTATGTATGCACTACCTCAAGAACGTCAAATGAGAGACTATATTATATTTTTTAAATACACTCATTGATATATTGGCTGTGTGCATCGCTAGTGTTGAGAATAGATAGATTCTAAAAACACTTTGTGCCAGTAATACAAAAAAGTCAAAACTGTACTAATAATATGCCAAACATAAACCCAGTAGAATCTTATCATACAGCAAACAGATTATTCTATGGATTGTTGGATTGAAGCAGCATACACGTACATGTACATGTAATCATGTCACGTCCTATGATATCCTATGACGATTTTCTGTCATAATGTTACTTCTCATCTAAAAAAAAGTGTTTGCCCAAGGCATCCCATGTTCCAACAGGTGGACGTACTGTTTCTTAAAGACTCTCATTGTTCTCTGAGAAAGCTGACACAGCAAAGCTATCTGATGAATTGATTAAAACGTGAATGTCTTATCAGTTGTGGTTTTCTGAACCAGTGGTTAGGGAGAGGGTACGAGAGGTGCTCGCGGGCAGGGCACACCTCTCCACGTTTGTACGATAGCTTGTCGCTGCAGGGTGTCTACGGACTCCCCATGGAAGTAGAGAAATTGAAAACAGGGAGTGCTCGAATTTTGCATGATGGAGGTGTGCATATATGTTACAGCTGTTGTCATGGAAACTGTCCTATCTGATTTGAATGACTTTACCATCTCTGTAAACACGTTCATTTCTATATGGCATTTCTACAGATTAAACAAAACAAAACAGACCAAAGAAGAATGACTAGACCTGTGATCTAATACCTGATCAACAAGACCTACCCTCATACATGTACCAAGTATCATCACAATCTAACCAGTGGTTCTTAAGTTATGCTGACCACAAATATCTGGAAACACAAACATACACACAGACACACACACACAGACACACACGAAACAATACCTTCATTTTCCATGGAGGTGATGAACATGTAAAAGGCCATGAGAATGTAAACAGTATCATTAGAATACATGACATGGGTAAAGGTTTATCATGGCACATTTATTACCTTATGCAAAGTAAGGTTGTAATAATTTTCTTCAAAAAGGATGTTGCCAATACATATACTAGTGTACATGATAGATGCCTTTACTGAAGATCAACCTACGGCAGGACATTAAGCAATGGTGAGGTTTTATGTTTCAAATCTGTCAGTTGAATTAAATGATCCGTCCTGCCTCACTGCAGTGTTCTAATCTTCATTTCCAGAACAGTATCAAACACCGTAAGTAATTTGCCGTATGTTCCTCAGGGGTAAGGTAGACCCAAAATTGTCACACCATGTGCTCCCAATAAACTTTGTGTATCAGTCTAATTAAACCTACTATATTACAAGGATGAGAACACCGCCTAGAGCATACAGTATGCACATCTCCATGCTTTCAAGTTCACCTACAGGAGCAATATGTCAAAAGGCCTAGGAAGTGTATAGGGGTGGAAACTGGTTTGGCTTAATAAAGTCCAAGTTTAGGTCCAGAGATTTTGGTTCAGGTCCAGACCTGAACCTGGACCTGATCCTGTCCAGTTTATGTTTTGTTTAATTAGGCCAATATTAAGCATAGAGAATTAATACTGACACGCACGACTATAAAAGTTTCTTGGTGAGAAGACTTTCAAGACAAACCAGTGTTTGATATTTGAATGTTGCACTTATTTTAAATGCCTTTTTTGTCAGAGGGCAGACTCAAAACACTTTTTTATCAAACAAAATAGAAACATATGTACTTTGTTCAGGTTTTTTTTTACTCAGGTTTTAGGCTTTCAGGTTTTTTGGACTCGGTTCTTGAATGTTATAAAGGTCCGAATCAGGTCCAGCGAACCGGTATCCACCCCTAGAAGTGTACTATGCTCTTAATAGGGCAAAACAAGACCACACAGTGCATATCTGTCTCCAGAGTTGCACCGTAAATACAAGTTTGTCAAGATGAATTAGACTCAGCCAATGGGCACATGAGAAACAGAAGTTTGTTGTTGGTTGTTGAAACATACCATATCTCTGAGTCATCTGTAGTTCAAGTGCATCTCTTCAAGCTGTTGATGACACGTCAAGAATCTAGAATATCCATTGTAAAGTTAGTGTCCAATGGACATTTACAAGTTTTTGTTGTGATCTTATCAACCATTTTCAATTAACAACACTAAAATTCCCACCAGGCTAGGCTGAAGGTCTACATTTGTTTTGTTTCTTACAAATTAAAACAAGTTTTCCTTGTCTGTGGGGAAGTCTTTAAGATAAGAAACCAATTTCTTGCTCCAGTGATCAAGAAGATCACTTGTTGGTATCAGTTGCACGTAAGACATGTTTCATAAGAGCTGTGGCAATGATATGTTATACTTAATGTTTGTTTTGTTACAAGTAGAGCGTTTGTTTGGATTCCAGTTGTCATTTTCTTCTTGGATAGAAGTTTGGATGACTTGATGGATGGCAAAATATGATGGTAAAAGCATGATGTAATGAATTATAAATTTTGTAATTCCCCACCTTTTATTTGTGATAATTAGTCATGATAAAAACATACACATACCAATACATTGTCCTGAAATTGAAAAAAAAAGATAAACTGGACAAGCATTTATTCAAAGTTAAGATAAAAGAACATCCAATTTAAGATAGAAAATGATTTTTTAAAGTTTCTAGCAACTGTAAAATGTTTCTGGGTCATGTAAGATAACCCTAACATTACGGTAGTAATAGTTGCACTTGGTCTGTTTCTTTCATTTTTGATATGTTAAAATGTTAAAATGATTATATTATATTAACCCTTACTTGAAACAGTGTGCTACAATTGTTTGTTTTTGGTGTCCGTAGTTTCATCTGTAGTTTGAAATAAAAGGTTTTGTCCACATCAAACCAAATTGTGCGACATCAAAGCAACAGAAGCTAACTCAGGGCTACATCGAGGTGTGATTGACAGTTCTGCAGACGTTAATAGTGGCTAATCCTAGTGTTGTTTGCATCAAGGAATGTCAACTAAGCCCACTATTTACAATAAGGGAAATCGCTTAAGCTCTAAGTTATGACTTTATGTGACATGACCGTAATCCCACTTTAAATCTAACTCGCAGTGTTTAGGTTGTGTAGAGTTGGACGTGTAAGTGTTAGGGCACAGCCGGGACATTTTCTCCGTCCCCGCCCTGTTCCATAACTTGGCACCTTTGGTTGCAGGGACAGGAGTGTTGAGCACAAGGGAACAGCTCTCTCCCACTCTTCACCTGGCACTGACAGATGCCACAATCCACCAGAGGTAGAATAAATATCTTCCTGGGGGCTATCTTAAACAGTTGGGACTGGGGCGGGATTAGGTTTAAAGACAAAATAAACACTTCTGACTGGGATCCTGAATTAAAGGTTAAACCCTTTCCATCCAGGTACCAGCATGATGGGGTTTTGTGGGAGGCGTATGGCATTGACCGCAGAAGTATTTATTCCCCGTGGCAATGGACATGGCGAGACAAAGGCATCCAGACCTCAATACTTACAACCCAGACACATAGAAATGTGAAGCTTCTACTGTATGTTAGAAGAGGAAAAAATCGGATATCCCCAAAGCAGCATTCTTGAACGTGGACTCATTTTCGTGAGGTGTGATTCTGTGTAAGGAGAAAGTTTTCTTTCATGAAGTCGTCACTCATTCCCCGCCCGGTTCTGCTGGGTTTTGACTCCGTTATTCCTGCCAAGTTAAATAAGCGGTGGAGCTAAGTGGGGAGGGAGAGTGCTGAAAGACGAATGTATACTGGAGTTTGGGTTGACACTGGCGTCAGGGTTGTAAGAGACTGTCATGTTCAATAAGGAGTTCCTGCCATCAGGCATTGTTGGGAAATGAATATTGGCCTGCGCTGCCAATCCATGCCCTCTATATTAAGCTCAGAATTTACTACAGAGGTTACGATCATTATTTGTGGTCGATACATGAGATTTGTACATCATAGGGTGCAAATGTTTTAGAGTCTGTGTCAAGATATATAAAGTTTCCTGCTCATTTACTTGTTAGCAATCATATTATGTCAACCACAAGCTGAATGCTTATTAAAGAATGCTGTTCCAGGTCAAGAACATTATTACTACTACTTTATTACCTGCAGTATATCTTGATTATTATCTTTTAAGTAGGATCTATGTGTCTGCCATCCTTATTAAGGTCAAGTCAAGAAGGCTATCAATCACTTTCTAAATTCCTTCACAAAAATTAAGGGCTCCTACCTCTTAAGGGTGTATCATGCATATCCTCTCTCAAACAGGATTTATAGTTCCCACGCGTAAGCAATACTTCCCTCACAGACTCCGCACACTTGTGCCTGTATCTCAGGAAAACCTGTTAAATAGAGTAGCAAGTGTTTCAGGTATTTCCTCTGAGATTTGCCATAATCCCCTCCTCCTGTGTCACCCAATGCCACGATCAACATCAAGGGCAAACAATAATGAGGATAAGCTTTCACTTTCTGATAACCTCCGACCTCTGGATCATTTGTATCTGTCGCGAACATAATCAAACGTCTAAATATTTGTGACACGGGAGCGCAAGCCCCCGACTCCGAGGAAAGTTTTCCAAACTTCGTTCAAGTTTGTTTTGGAGGGTGTCGTAATCCAGCGGTCTTTCCACGATGAAAGAGGGAAATCACCGGCGCACTGGCAACTAGTGGGACAGTGAGTGAGAATCCCCAGCGTAAGAGGACCACACACCTTTCTGGAATGTCGAAGCGACTGTGCAAACAGAATGGAATAGTCATCGACTTTCTGTCCTAGTAAACCGGCTGTCTGATGATGAAACCATCTTGTATTGTCTGTGTCTGCAACGTCCCTGCCATACGAATGTCATGATACTTCAGGCCCGGGACTATTCCACTATCATGATCGTGGGGGAGTTCAAGAAGTTTGATTATGTTAAGGGTACTGAAAGATTTGTTAGTGAGAAACAAATATTGACGGACATTGTCAATCGAGATGAACTGTATCTACTGCCCGTATAGGGAATTACCGGCCTTGGCATGACATTCAAACATATTTGAAAGCTAGCTGGTGTAGGCTCCTAACTGTTTAAACAATGTTACAGTAATATACATGGCATTTGGGTCTTCTAGCATTATATAAACTCAAAGCCAATCCATTTCGTCTATCTAATCAATAAACTAATTACATAACAGGTCAGAGTTCACGGCTGTTACAACAAACTTACAAACTATTTTTTTCACTTTCTGATATGTAACGACACAAATACACCGCAATATAACCCAGTTTATGCAGTATACTATTTCCCACGCCAATTGGTGAATTTACTACTGGGATTTGGTTGGCCTCTTTGGAACGGTTTTGTAGCCTATTACATGTAATTCTACAAGGCTGGTTGGCATTCATATGTTGAATATTTGCATTGTTATTGCAGAAGTGTCTGGCTCCAACTTGCAATGGCAGCCCGACTTTCTCCCTGTCTTACTGTTCTTAGAATTACAACAGTGGCCTCCAGTAGAAGGAAATAGAAAAATGGGCTGCAACTTCCCCTTGAAATTCTGATAAGAAGCCAAAGTAAAGCCTTGCCTGAGGCAAGGATTTCTGTGGTCTCCTGTTCGGGAGCAGACAGGAATGCGAATTTGCCCCGATGGTTGGAGATTGCCAGTGATATATTGGGAACCATAGCACCAATTTCAAATATTCCTTGGGAGAAGGAATGTACCGTATTCTCTCTAATAACTGCATACTTGTATACCAGGTTGCTAAATTATGCCATATAATACTACACTGATTAATAAGAATATACAACATTACTAGAATGAAAAGAAATAATGAAATAGAAATCATGAAAATAAACAGACAACATTACTGGATGTACATCTTCGTGCAAGGTAGTATAGTGTGTAATGGGTTGATGTCTCTGATAATCATTGCGTTGTGCATGTATATTTGGGTTCTAACATTACCTTCAAGAAGTATCCAATGCTTCGCAATTGTGTGGGAACAGTTAATGTTTGAAATAGTTGATCTGAATCCACAGTGATGAAAGCACCTTAAAAGTGCAGCACCATTACATTGTAACTGTTGTCTTTCCTGTTAGTAACATGTACACATGTGCGTAATGCTGTTGAGTTTACTGTAACAGTTGAGTTTCAGTGCTGTATTTTTGCTGTATTTTGCAGGAGTGGCAGAACTCTATCCAGAAGCATGCAGGGCTGGCATTCATCGAGCTCATCAACGAGGGAAGGTACGTCATAAGTGCTATCATCTATGCAAATTCTTAAGACACTATATAGTGTATAAAGTATATACATTCAGTATTGTAAGTATATCAAACATAATCTATATAATGTCTTCACAATGATATTTCTCTATGGAAACGTCTTTGATTTGGGACTTTCAGATGTTGTGGCGTGGTGTATGCAGTTAGGGTGTTTGGCCCAGAACCCAGAGGTCCTGGGTTCAAATCCCCTGACATGCCACCAATGTTGACTTTCCTCACTTCGCTCAGGTGAAAATGAGTATCCAGCTTCAGTTAGGGACGTCCCTTGGATAGGACATTAAATGGTTGGTCCCACATTTGAGGGGAGCCACACCTCGAGCACGTAAAAATTCCCACCATACTTATCGAAAACAGTAGGGCTCAATGGTGTGAGTGGATCAAATAAATCCGTCCGGATATACAGCTTGTACTCCAGTACAAACCTTGTGTGTTATGCTATGAGGCAGTTTAACAGGTATGCAAAACAAACAAACAAACATACAAACAAAATGTCGTACCCATCTGACTTGACCTGCAGCCACTGAATACCTGATGAACACCAGACTGCATCAAATGCTTACTTAACTCTCTTAATGAGTCATAAAAGTCTGCTCGAGCTTTCTAAGACTAGTTTCAGTTCAAAATTGACTGTCTGATTTCTTGCGGTGGGTTTAGATTTGGTGTATGTTGTCTGACACATACATTTACCTTCAGAACAAAACAACTAAATTTTGAACGGAGTGCTAAAATGTGTTAACAGTAAGTTGTAAAAAAATTAGATTAACGATTGTCTCTCAGCATTGAAATCTGATCCTTAGATGACCTTCTGCCGCGTGTCGTAAAACATGCAGAACGAGACCGATGTGTCACTTTTATGACCCCACAATTATCCACTTTCGCCAAAGGACAACTTTTATGATGAGTAATTATCTATACCTGTCCCCTGAATGACCCCTCAGCTTAGATTCCATAACTGCACCTAGCAAATAAAGTCCAAACAAAATGATAGGTTTTCTTGGTACAGTATCTGTAAAATTTGATTGGCAGCTACAGATAAACGTTAAGAGATATTTCTAAATAAACCTATCAGAACATGTATTAGCAACTTACATATTTTAAGGGGTTAATGCAAGATTATAAGCAATATATACACAGTATTGTTCATCCTCGTTAAGCCATTGTTAGACTTTTCTAACTTTTATCACCCAAACTCTGATTCTGTTCATAAAGACATTAATATGCTCACCAACACTTGGTCAATGTTAAGCCAAGGTAAAGGTCAACTCTAACACACACCATCACTGTCAAGCCTCTCTCTGATAATGGAACTGCACTCAACAGTGCCAGCTTCTGTGATGAATTGAGACTGATCTTAAACTGAGATGGCAGTTAATTTCAAATGTTGTTGTAACCAATCAACTCTGTCTTAACTCTCATCTGATGTCACACTACATTATCTGAAGGACAGTTGAACAGATAAGGATCTGTTAAGGCCTGTTTTGCAAGTTGTTTGGTTCCTGTTGGCTGATTTTTTAGGCCATTCACCCATCCTTTTTTGTGTTTGTGTGTCTGATGCTGTAGTTTTGGCTAATCCCAGAGATTACACATTATCGTTTGTCTTTAATCATGAAGTGATAAAGTTTGTTCCACCTCCCAGTCTATTTTGTAATTTGTTGCACCCCTCCACCCCTGTCTATCTTGTGCATATTTTGTCCCATCTGTATCCCCCTATAAAGTTATTTATTTTGTGTCTTGTGTCTGTGGTTCACACAGGTGATAAGAACTCCTAACATTACAAAATTGGTCTTGTTGTAGGAAAACTGCTCTCTTACTGCCTCTTTGTGTAGAGGGAAACAGATATTCTTCATCCTTACAGCATATTATTGCCAGTTACTGCACAAAGTTATGTCAAAGTATTTGGCTGTGGCAATGTCACCTGTTGAAATTGCAATGATATGATCACACAATGTGTGCCCTTGTGGGGATATTTTGGCACCAAATAGTTAAACATTAGTTTTGTTGTTTTACTCGCTCCAAGTTTATGTTCCATAATTATTATTATACTGAAGTATGTTTTACAAAATTATCAAGCATCATTAGTTATGCAAACCTCTCTCTCCATTGTTTTGCTTTATGATATTAATCTATATGTGCTAGTTGTGCTTATCATTTGAAAAGGCCGGCGTTCTCATTTACAGGTCATTAAAAGCCTGACACAGCTTTAAGTCATCTTACACCTCAACACTTCCATCTTGCACAGGTCACGGCACATTGTTCTGATGCTATTCATTCCCTTATAGTATTTGTTAATTGACTCAACATACTGATAGCCAAGTGTACAACATTTTCGATACCAAATACCGAAACCAGTGGATTGTACGACCAGGGATGTGTTCATTTGTTGGGTCGTTCATACCAAATCAACATGTCGTCTTTGTGTCTTGTCTAAATTCATTAAACATGCGGGTAACTGGAGCCCCATTGTCCGTGTCTTGGCGGCAGACTCATCCCCCCTCCAGGCACTCGGCGGCGCCCCTTTGAAGCCTTCACCCTGTGAAGAACCCAGATTATATCAGTGGTTGTACCTGCATGTTTTCCTTTTGTTCAGACGTTCTTCGACAAAATGGCAGCAAATCTGGGGTTTCCTTAGGTTATCGGAGGTGTGAAATATCGCTGGCTGAACTCTCGGGGAGGAATTTCGCTCGCACGTGGCCCTCCGTACGCGTATTCGTGTGGTCGGTCGCTTCCATCGGACTAAACCGTGATACGTCCTAATGATTCGCCCTGACAAGTTTATAAGCTGCTGAAATATGACAACCCATCAAACGGATTTCGTTGCACACGTTGACGCCAGATAAATTAGGTTGAAGGGCAGGTGGCCTTAGTCAAAGGCAACACCATTATCTGTGTGACTGCCTCGGAACTAAAGATGGCACCAAGCCTTTATCTTCTTAATCCTCTTTATTGCTTGATAATAATCCGCAAATGACTATTAGGTTACAAAGAAACAATGGTATAATTACCTTTGTTCTGGATCTCGCATAACTTTGTGTCTGGTTTTGCCTGCAGAATGTCTGTTGGATGTAATGATTATCTATTGCCGAAGGACAACTGTTAGCCAGCCGTCATTCTAACTGAATTATAGTACTGCAAATATTCTGGTAAAAATAGAAGTTTGGAATACAGACACTAAGTCAATGCTTTGCAGACAACAATTTTTTCTAAAGAATGTTTGCCCGTAGATCACAGAAAGATGATAGTTTTTATTTAAAGGTATTTGAATGCACTGCATGTATGTGAGGTACAGCAAGTATGTGAGTGACATTAGTAAAGTAGTGACATCACAGATTATACTCAAAGGATTGGAACAGTGATTTTGGACAAGGAACCAGCTACGACCAACAAAGTAACAAAGCAGACTTGTTTTCCAACAAATCAAAGTTTACTCTTTTGACATTAGGTATGAAATGTTTTTTGTCAATGTCAGAATTAACAACACAGATATTTTGTAGATAAAAGACTTTTGGAAGTGTCAGTTTGTTCTAACCTGGTAGCATGTAGGCCAGGTGCAAAAGACCTGTAATGACTTTGACCTATCAGTCAGGTAATTAGTTGCCTTTTGTGCAAAGTTGATACAATGTTGCATATGGCACAGACTGAGAAAAGAAATTGTAACTGGTGATTTTGGCCTACTCACCTGCTGTTTTTTGTAATTGAATCATTACACCATTATCAAGATTTCCAAAATCCCTCTTGTCTGCTAATATCAGGGCCAGGTGGAGAGGTGGAAGTAATGATTTTGACCTCTAGGTCATTGAAATACCAGTTGTAGAAATCTCAACATTGTTACAATTGTGTGATGCTCTCTGATTGACACAATCAAAAGTTTGCTGCAAAAGTTTGAGGAAGCATTCCTTTATCTTTTTTGAACATGATGCTGAATGTTTGATGTACAATATAACATGGCGTTTCTGTATCCTCTACAACCTGAATAACATCTTAAGTCGACAAGTAGTTTTTGCATGACGTCTTTGCTCATGAATCTATGGTTATAAGTGTAGTAGAAAATGAATATTAAGTGTCAAAGAAGTCAGGATATCCTTTTATTCTGCCCTGATTACTTGAAGTCTGTAGATGACCATACAAAAGTCTCTGTCCTTTTCATTGTGTCAATAGAGCATCTTCTTCATTATTATGAGCAACAGTTGGGGAATGGACTATAGCTAGCTGTACATGCCATAACTTTAAACCATTTCACCTTTGTTAAAGGAAGGTCAGATGTTACAAGCTTTATGGACTGCTTATGTATAAAAGCAGAAGAAATGATGGTTTGTCAACTTTCTCATTGTTGCTTTTATCTATTTCACACTCAGACATCAATTATCTCACATTCAAGTATTTGAATATGGCAGTAGATATTCCATCAGAGACAAACACATCTTTGTTCCTATGTTACAAGTAAAGGGGACTGTGGGACAATGGGAGTCGTCAGTTTGAGCAGGTGGCTTATAAATTTCAATTGGGCCGAATCAGTTGCAACATTCATCATTGAGTTGGGCTGATTGGTGACAGGATCACAGTTTCCAGCAAACTTTGCATCTGAATGCCAGACTGAGCTACCAAAAAGTAGAACTTGAAAGATGGGTCTTTTATTAATAGTAGATTAACATTATATCACCTAGTGCTGTCTTGTTGTGTATCTTAAACTCTTGCACTCCAAGTTGTCAGAATCATCAGTGTTGGAGGTGGTTACATCTGGGTGTTCCTGCATGTCACACTGTAGGTACCTGTAGTGAAGGAAAATGTCCCCGAGAAGTCCCGGCTCATACTGGTGCCCCACTTTCCTGTCACCACAAATCGGCGTTCCATTCAATTTTGGGTCGGTTCGCACCTGGCGGGAGTGTCGCTGACTGCTGTTCTTTTTGGAAGTTTGTTTGGCTGGGAGCTAGCCCCTGTCAGACTACACTTAATCACCGGTTACGGAACTGTGCCGCATCCCGCCGCGCGGCTGATGCGGGACTCTTCAAAGGGTATCTAATAACAGATAATTGGACGGTAATTGTCGTCCAATAAAGATCGATATGGCAAACACTTAGTAGGGGACCATCCGCAGGGCAGCCATGCCCCGAGGACCCTCACCTGTGTCAGCGCCGCTGATTTATGCCGACTTCCCTGCTGAGAGGCTCAAAGATGAGCCGACTCCGAAAATGCGGCCGTGCCACCGTCACGTCTCCCCAAAAGTCTTAATTTGTCCCCTTCAGTGGATTTTCCCACTAACAGCACAAAAGGACTGCCAGATCAGCTTGGCCCTTCCCTTCTGCGGGTCACGCTGGTCACTGCGATACGTAATTAGCATTGGAGTCATGTTGGCGGCATTTGGCGTAGTAAACTTGTGTCGAAATCCTTGACAATACCACGAAAATTGCAGTCGTAAAATCCTAACTTTGAAACATGACGACACCGCAAACCGTACACATGAAAAAGAAATTTGTTATAACAACGAATCCGAGTGCATCGGTGTAGCATCCGCGATTTCGTAAGTCACTTTGATGTTGTGCATGATGGAAGGAATGACATCTGACTTGCACCGACTATCCGCCACCGTTGTCGGGTCCCATAAACCTCAACCTTTAAGAGTTTTCCACTGCAGCGATCATGTGCTCAAGCGAGAGCATTTTCTGTTCCATTAATTTCAAGAGCTTGCAAGTGATGAGAAGTTCATTCTCTGTCTCCCCGATTAGATAATAGCATGTTCAGAAAGGTACTCTTGTCACTTGACTTTAGTTGTATCTTAATTTCTTTGACCAAATGTTCAATTTGCAGTAACCTTATGTTGTGATTGAATCACAAAGAATGAGGCTTCAACCTTTATGCTCAGTGCACAATATCCACTGAAAACATCAAAAAGAGTTTATTGACAGTCGGAAAAGGTGTTCTACATCTTATACTATGACTTCAAACATCATCCTATATGTTATATTGTTCTTTGACAATAATTCTCACTCCAATTCAAAATGCACCTATCCAGCGTTTCAGGAATACAAAGTGCCAACAAATGCTAACTTTCTTCAGAGGCATCATTGTACCTCACAGGTACCTTAACATCCCTCAAAAAACAAACTTTGTATTCACCTTTATGACTTAAAGGTCATGTTATCTTATAGCGCGTTCAGTCATCATACGCCTTCGGACCATTTTGATGTTGCAAGATTTGGCTGTGACAAAACCAACCATGAAAGATAGCAGTGATGAATTTAGAGCAAAAAACTTGACTGTGTATTCTTCAAGAGTGTAGACAATGCTCCAAAATGTTACGAAGACCATTGAAATTGATATACTCTGTCTTGAAGACCAGAGCCAGAACCATGTTTTTTCCCACATCATCTTCCCACAAGCCTCAAGTAGTCCCCAGTGTGCTCCATCAAACCCACCTCATCAAAGGAATGGTTTCTTTAATTGTTTCTCTCGGGTCCAACAAAGGAGTTTGGAAACGTCACTTAAGGGTGTTCCCAGACAATAGTTCCCTGGACTCCCTCCTGGCTGACAAGTCTCATTAAGGAGGAATGCTCCGTTGGCTTGTGGTCGACGTCTCGAACACCTGCACACAGCAGGAATCAACGGAATCTTGTTGGTTTCTTCATGTATGCAAAATAATATACTTCATGATGTTTGTCTTCTTACTTGTCTTGTAATGAACTACGTTTCTATAAACTTTCATGGTTGTATACATTTTCTATACCTGTAGATAAGAAAGGCAGGAAATTATGTACACATACTTAGTACAATGTATTTTGGTACTCCACGGTATTTCAATAAGTTACACATACCCGTAGCTATTGATGTAAAGCATGTATATTCTAAGTGTTGTAAAAATGTAATGTTGAATATTGTCATCCAGTACCTTTCATCATGGCCTATTGGTTGAGAAACAAGAGAAAGATATTTTAAAAACTTCAACTCAAAAATTGGTTGGGCCAAGAAATATGTCTACCACAACTGCTACGAGAAAATTAAGCCTGTCTCAAAACATGGTCATCATACCTAGCATTCTTTGTAAACAAATCCAATTATGAGTGCAAATAAAATTAGCTGCCCCACTGGTACCTTTCATAGATTGCTCGATTACATTCTTTCACACAAGCGAGACAGGACTGCTTCAGGTCATGCCCTTTATTTGTACTCAGTGGTATGTGAGGATCTCAGCTAAACAAGGACACAGATTTAGATCAGATAAAAACAAGATCAACATTTCTGGCAGATGCTTTTCCTGACGCAAACCTTAATATAAAGCTGCTGGTAAAGGATTTGGCAATCATAATATGATTTGCAAGCATCTAAAATCGTTAAAGACAACAAACAATATACAAAGTGGTATGTGAGAGCTAAACAAGGACACCAATTTAGATCAGATAAAACAGCGATCAACATTTCTGGCAGATGCTTTTCTTAATGCAAACCTTGATGTAATGTCGCTGATAAATAATTTGGCAATATACTTAAATCATTATTGCCAAGCAATCAAAATCTTTTTAAATAAGAACTTTATTTTAGTCTAGAAATAGGACATAAAGAAAATACCCATGAAACTTGACAAAATTGTCTGCAAATATACATGTAGGTGCCTTGTCTATGACATTGGCGGTTTCTGAAATATTTTCCCCAAGAACTATTTAATAACGTTAACAAATACTAGACAAGGATGTTAATATTTTTTAGTTGTGTGCTGTTTTCGTTCTTATACAGTTGAGGCTTGTCTCTCAGCCCTGCTTGAGGGATGTCTGTCATATCCACACCTTTTCTTTTTCAATCTTGATCAAGCAGCCCATGGATTAGGCTACTAAGCCACACAGGACTTATACTCTAATGAAAGATGCAATAAATCATTGGAGACTTTAATTAAGAAGACAAGCTAGATGTATACAACCCTTGGGGCATTAAGATATAGTTTCAGATCCCTGCAATATAAACAAACAGAATACATCTTGCAAAGATTATTACATTCTTCTGTTATTACCTTAGATTGTCTATACTATGATTGAGACTGTCATTTCGAGTGTATCTATGACAGTGGTTGTCACTTCTGTGCCCCCCTCCCCCGTCTACAGGTTACTCTCCCACGCCATGAAAGACCACCTGGTCCGAGTAGCAAATGAAGCTGAGTTCATCCTCAACAGACAGAGGGTGGAGGATGTCCAGAAGCATGCTGAATTTGAGGTACAGACTCGTATAGCACATCCAATCTTACTTGCACCATACCCAAAATCATAAAACATGTGTAATAATAATTACGTAACTTCCTTCCGCAATATTTTGTCCACACACTTACAAACCAGGCTATTAAAGAGTGTGTCGTCCACAGTAAAGTAAACTAGACACAAGACTGACCAAATCAAGCCAAATCCCTTCTGACTTATGCAGCTTATGCTGTATGCAAAATGAATAGAATATTACACAATGTACGAACAAGGTACCCCAAGAGTAGGAGACTATTCTCCATAAATGTAGTGTCATTATTATTTGCTCACTTGCAGTTAATAGCCTTCAGGCATGAAATTGCAAATACAGTCTTAGATAATAGCTATACACCGTGCAAGTCATTTCCCATATAGGCCATGGCACCATGTACCGCACAAGACACAATAATAAAGCATATGATCATTCAGTCAGTCAGTCAGTCAGTCAGTCAGTCAGTCAGTCAGTCAGTCAGTCAGTCAGTCAGTCAGTCAGTCAGTCAGTCAGTCAGTCATCCCCTCTTTGTGCACGGCATAAGACACACTATTATACTTATTCATTCATTCAGTTATTCATCCCTTCTTGCTTCCCTTGCTCAGTCCATCTGTGCCCAGCATGCTCTGGAGCGTCAGGAGGAGGAGAAGATGTGCGACCAGCTGATCTCCGCAGCGCGGCGGCGGGACCAGGTCACCGCAACGCAGCTCCGACAGAAGATCATGAACATCCTCACCAGCAAGCATGGGGCCTGGGGTTCTCCCAAACAAGAACAGTAAGCTGAACACACCTGACTCACTGTAGGAAATAGGTTTATATAAAGATCATGAACATACTCTCCAGCAAACAAGGGGCCTGGGGCTCTCATAAACAGTACGCTGAACACACCTGACTCATTGTAGCGTCATGATGAAAGGAAATATTCTTTGTATATGGTATTACAGCAAATAAAAGAGGCTATTTGTGACGGTATCTTAGATTTTGAGTCATGAGCACATGAGCAGTTAAAAGTCAAGTATCATTGGAATTTGAAATTATTAAAGGTTGTTAAGAATTTGTCATAGTCTTTTAGTAGTGTAGCTTTCTAAGTGTTAGATAAAGAGTACAAACTTGTCGCTGCATTACAGAGCACAAAAAGATGCCATACTTCTACATTCCTATTTGGATAGAATTTTAGGGTGAATTTGTAGAGAGGTAGTATGATAATGAATGTAGTAGTAATGGTTTTCTATTTTGTATCAATACAGTCGCATCCTAAAAGCTTAACAATAAGAATAGCGCAATAGATCACTATCTAAAACATGCAAATCTCAAGAATAGAAATACTCAATATGATGTGTTTACTTAGAAAGAAGTACTTAGAACGCTCTGTTTTCTGCCAGGCCGCGTCAGTTCTGGAAGTTGGACTACTGGGAGGACGACCTGAGGCGGCGGCGCAGGCTGGTGCGGAACCCTCACGGCACCACGCACCCCGAGGCCACGCTCAAGGCAGCCCTGGAACATGGTGAGACTGTGATGGCCATTCCCTGTTGTCGAGGATTAGTGGGAAGGGGTTGAACAGTCCTATCCCAGAGTGGCATGCTGTCCTTCATCTGAGACTGTTTTATCACTATTTTGTGGATTAAAAGCTGTTTACTAAATTGCTCTATTGTTTTCAAGATACTGAAATGTCTTTGCTAATGTTGAAGAATTAAAAGTATTAATCTTATGCATGATGTCGTTCAAATCAGATCATGGCAGAAAAAGGTTAGAACAAGCATACATGTATATCATTTCAAATGCTGTTATAATTATAGAATATACCCTGCTACTGAAACAGCAAGGAAACGTGCTGACCTATGTGCCACTAGGCACTACGAGGTGAACAACAACAAAATATAGCCAAAAATAGTTACTCAAGCAACTGGATAAAATTTTGAAACAGTCAGACGTTTCAGACAGCATCCGCTGTCTTTCGTCAGTGACTAACGATACGGACTGGAAAACCAGAACTTTATATCAAAACTCTGAATAGATATGTTAATGAGGTTAAGACAATTTAGGATGTCTTGACGTAGTCTTCAAAAGAGTAAATAGATAAATGAACAACACAATAAATAGATAAATGAATTCCTTCTAGGTGCACCAGATGATGCAGTGAGCCAGGCCAGACAGGCCTTCCACAAGGAGGTTGCGGCCATGAAGGGGCGCGACTACGAGATTCTGGACCCAGAGGAGCTACTGCTGGAGGAGAAGGAGCTCGACGAGTTAGCTGGTAGGTTACCATGGCAACCGCATCCTCCTGCATCACTGTAGAAAATTGCAAGTTGAAATGATGATCAAATAAACAGATGTGTTGAACTATGTGAGATAGCTGGTGGTTTACCATGGCAATGACATCTTCCTACAGCTTAGAAACTAGTACTAGAGCCTGAAAAAAAACATGCTGTTCATTTCTAATGTAGAATGTTGCAGACATCCCAAGTTATTTCTACTCCCCAGTTATTTTCCGTTAACTTCTGTTTCATAGGAACGTATGTTTTGTTGAATTACCCAGGGCCAGATTGGCAATATGTGGTTTCCTGGCTAAATGAAGAATGAATAAAATGAAGTGAAAGTCCCTCGAGGGAACCCCATTGGCTGGAAGTTTCACACAGACATAGATAAATGAGCTCCTTTCAGGAAACTTTCAGGCATCAAAATTTAATGGCATGATTTCCTACCATCCCAGTCCAATCTGAAAGGCACTTAGTCTTCATCTAGCATCTTTGCTTGCCATTGCAGTAAATTATTCAATGTTCTTTTTTTTCTATCTCACCGATCAAAGTAGAAAATGCTGAATCAGCAGGATGCAGAATGGAAAGACAGAATCATTTTTGTTCAGAAATGCCATGAAAGATGTATAACGGCATGTCAGGAGAATTGTCAGAAAACCATGGCTGGCATAAATTTTTACAGGGGACACTAGAAATGGCTTCATTCATATTTTAAGCGACATTCTGTTCTCATTGATTTCTGCAAGTAGAGTATGACTCCGCCGCTGTTTTTCTTCGCTCCTTATTCCGCGCACGTTTGCATTTCTGTTCCGTTACTGACACGACATGTTTCACCTTAGCTTCTGTTCTCTCTCTCTGCCACAATCAGAAATCAGAAGCCTTGCCCCTGTAGCAGGTTTCAACACCGAATGGTCAGGGTGCCGTACAGTTCATCAGACAAGGCTTTATGTTCACAGACAGGCTGGATTTCATCTGCAGAAAGGGCGCCCTTGAGAAACTAGCACGGTAATTAATGCGGACAGTGCTGGAAGTGGGCAAGCGACCTTTGGCCCCACGGTAGTCAGGGAGCGGTATTGTATCAGGCGGCATTGTCCACCAGATAGATTAGAAACCTCTCTGCCATCGATCCCGCTCTTTATTATGAAGATGATGCTTATTGATGCTGGCCGTAGAAAATGGGGGGACATTATACCATCCGAGCGAATGTCAGCAAGGATGTTCTCATCACCATGCCCAGTCCTCATCAGTTTCATCTGCATTTTGATCGTCTCTAAAACTGGAAAGACATCATTCCAATGATTGAAATGTATTAAACTTTGAGAACACATTCAAGATACCCTTACGAGCTGCAAGTTCTCTCCTCTAGCTCAGTCTCCATCTACTGTCCTTGTAACATTCCAGTGCTACCCACTAACTTCTAGAAGTGGGAGGCTGTAGCAAGGGTATTACATGTACAAATCCCGGATTCTCAAATGGAGAACTGAAAGACTCCAAGGAAGCCCTAATGGCAGCAGGATGAGATAACTGGAAATTACCACATCAATTCTCCCAGTATTCTGTCGGCACACAAAGGCTCCCTCTCCCAGATTTAGGGGAAAACCTATCCAGGAAATGTTTTTGAAATGTATAGGTCTATCTGGTGCTGATGAAATGCTTGCCTTGGGGAGGAAACCAAATTGCCCATTCCCTTCCTAGTATTTTTGTCAGCAATCTGCGTGTCCCCGTTCCTGCCCATTTGAAGTGAAAGCTTTCAGGAAGAACCCGAAACCTGTATTTTAGATGGTAATTTCCTTTTTACTCGTTGATCCCAACCTATTTTATCTTGTGTGTGCAGGCATTCTCGGTGTGACGGCCACTTTTCAAACCTGCCAATTTTCCGAGAGCCTTGCTGAGAGGGGAAAGCAATAATGCCGGTCCCACATACATTTCCCCTTGCCTGCAGCAAAGAAAATCAAAGTTGCGACTGTTTGATTTATGCCACAGCTGCAGTGGGACTAGCTGTGCAATCATGGCACTGCACTCCCATATTTCTCTTTCATCCCTGTAGCCTATGGCTTTATCCTGCTTATTTCTGATAGCGCCGTGTGTCTATATTTCACAAACTTCCGTGCCCTTTCTGTACTTTGAAAGAACGTCAGTATAATCCCATTCATCTAACTTCTGCCCCCCTCCCTTTGTGGAGTTTTCTACGCCAATTTTTCATTGACTTTTACTCCCACCATTAGCGGCCAGCTGCGATAAATCAGCACTAATGGCGTACTCTCCGACATTTTCCCCGTCCGAAAGGTCCCGTGGCCTTCAGCACTCCCTGCAGCCTGATAGCTCCGGCAGTGGTTGCCAAGGGAACGCTGTCAATCACCGCAGCCGAGCTGTACTTTGAAGTGGACGAGGAAGATCCCAGCTACAAGAAATTGGACCCCAAGGTAAAAGATGCAAATGTGTGGTGAGATAGATGGCTCCTGTGAGGGTTGAGGCTGATAGAAACTGTCGCAGCGGTGGAGTCGCTACTTAATAACCGTTAGAAAGCCGCTGTCTGCACTTCTCAGACTTCATGGCTTCCTGAAGTTCATTCAACTCGATTTTGAATAAACATCTACACCTTTTCTCTAGAATGCAACATTAACATCTTCCCTTCACCAAACACAGTTAAAGACAACATTAAAGATAACATCAATGAGTAGCATGATTAATGTATTAATCAATAATCAGATAATTTCAGGCACTGAATCCCGACGTGTCACTCAGGGCTTAGTCAGCAACACTGTAAACCACAACCTTCCTTCTCTTCAAACCCGAGTAAAGTTTCAATAAAATAAGCACAATGAGGCATGAACGTAGGCCTTCCAGCTATTTCAGTATGCGCCATTCCTTCTCTATCAAGGATTTCCACTGACAGCTCATAGCCCATACCGGTACCCTCATGTGTCCAAATCAATATGCAGATGGTAGATTGCCCTAAGGCGCTGAATATTTCAGCAAGAGGGCTGGCAAAAAGTACCGGGTATACACAAGATAGGACTCCCAATCAATATGGTAGCTGGATAGTGACATACAGGGATTCAAGCAGAAGATATCGCTGCAAAACCTTACATATGTTCATTCTTAATGTATGATGAGGGGGATCAGGCCTGCTATATATTCAGCCGAGGAAAGAAGAACAAGTGAGGGAGGAAGCCAGCGAGAAGTTACTGACTAATCTGGGACAGATTTGTGATTTCACAAAATATACAGTGTGGAAATCAATGCTGCATGCTTTGGATGAGGAAGGATCTATTTTTTCATACTTTGAATTTATGTCTTGTTACGATGCGAACTAAGCAAAACCATTGCTTGAAGGTTTGGCTAAGACCACAATGGTAGTACATGTAAAAAAAGAAGTGGTTTTCAACCTTAAGTCCAAAAGAATCAAGGATTATGAAATTCCAATCTAGTGTAAAGAGAGGTCTTCTTTCTGGTATTTTACTGGATAGATGTTATAATTGCTGAAAGAAATCTAGGTAGGCTGAATGCGTGAAGTGCAGTACTTACATACTGTACTCACTAAGCCGTGCACACAAACATATACACCTGTGATATTACCTTTATACACAGACATCCTTTCACACCTAAATAATCTGTTCATACCGTTTTACAAAATGCTTAATGTAGAAAGTGCCATCAAGAGTGCGGAGTGATCACTTTTGTCATAAACATTTCATGTTCTGTGGTGTTGATGTTATGGTCCATAATGTGTTGTGGTATGGTGTCCTTGTTATTATCACTGTTGTCATATTGCGGGCTTTGTGTGTTTAAGTGTTACAAGTTTTTTTCCTGGCCAAAGCAGGCCCAAAGGGGGCATAGCACGATGTTCTGCGACACAAGTATGTTTTATTTACCAAACTTGGGTGTTTTATAGACCATAAATGTCATCTTTTGTAATGTCACCCTTGCAATATTCAGTACCAAGTCCCCACCTTCAGATATATTACACCGCTACAAGTATATCATGGTAGGAGAGTCCCGGTTTTCTTGCATTTAGATTAGGATTTAGCAAATTGCTGCTCCGAATACTGTGCTGCAAACAAAAACAGAAGGGAAGATTAAGGCCCGGTAAGTGAATATACAGGCGAGGGAACGTACGAGTGGGAGAGAGTGACCAGCAGGCTCTGCAAACCCGCGCTGTCAAAAGGTAAGGGCACTTTGTTGCGTTCCCTGACGAATGATGTTTGCTGTTGGATAGCGGGTCAGCACTTGGAAATATATCAAGAAGGCCGTTAATATCGGGATGGGAGTTTCATCACGTTGGGGGTCACTCGGACCGCAAGATGAGCATCAACCAGACGGACGTCCAGCAGGGCGCCGCATTTATGACTTATTTTTTCATCAGCGCGTTTATGTCGAGGGTGTGCCGAATCATGCATTGTCCAGTAACTTTTTTTAATGGCGTTTATGCAAACGCTCCCGGTGTGTCAGGTGTGGGGGGTAATGGATAGAGCCGTGCATTGCCCTGACAGTGATTGGTGTTGCATGGCAAAAGACGATTTTTCTGCAGTATTACTTTGGTCAATACGGGCTAGCAAAATCTAGTTAGGGGATGCGGCTCATTGGTCCACATTGGAAGGGATTGGTTTATTGTGCAGTGCCCAATTGCATCTCACAGGCCATTTCTCACACCACAAGTCACCAACTTGGTCATCGTGTGAAACTTTTACTGAAATTTCTTACTGAGACTCGTAATGATCACAATATGCACTGAATAAATATCCCGGGGACCCCTGGATGGATGGTTGACATAGGTGAGAGAGGGGATGTCTACAATTAACCTCTGCTGCAACCAATGTAATAATCACAGAATCAATGCGCTGTGCAATATGATCATCAACGGCCCAGACTTTCATTTCAGATATAATAACCGCAGCAATTTGACACAAGTATTGTAATGATTCCCTTTGAATTCAATGTGGCAGGATCTTCATATTAGAATCAATAATGTGCCCTCTGGAACTCCGACCTGATTATATCATATCATAGATTTTATGGTACGGACCACCCTTGGTGATTGGAACCCAAACTATACAAAATTCAATCCTTTTCAATACAGACTGAAATTCAAATGAGATACTGTATCTGCATTGTATAACTCATATGGCCCTTTTTAGAATGGTAAATACTTGGCCCATTACCAAGTGCCAACTGCTACAAAAGTACCAAGGACTACAAAATGTTTGTAACACGAAATAATCCAGATAATTTCCTGTCCTATGCTTTTTGTTTATTACTGCTTGTAGATTTTCCATTTCTTGTACATTACGATGAAATAATCATCTACTTCAAACATGAACACAATTATAGCTTCCACAACGGATTCATATAGTTGGTAGCCATTCAGTGATAAACCCGTCCACATTTCAGCTTAACGCAGGTGCACAAAAAGTTCACTTTCGAATCACTCCTAAAACACTGTTGAATGCAGATTACCTCATCCCCATGTTGTGCCGAGTCTGTTATGTAGGTACCATTCCAATTACGGTTTGCATTTTCAGATCTATTGGGCACTTCTTCGACGTAATAGCTTTTTCACGTCTACCTATCCTTCAACTTCAGCTGCAAAATAGCTTGATGGTTTCGCCTTGTGAACTTGATGGTAGCGTAACTGGACATGGTTTTATCTTTGATGCGTTCGCAGCTTTTGGTGTGGGCCTGCATCTGAATTAGTGTCCACTATTTCCTTGTGGGCACCAGTTCATTAAATCCGGCTGCACGGTCCATCAGGCGGCCAGCGGCGCGGTATTGACCGCCCCAAGCCATAATGCACCGGTGCTATTAAGATGCCGGTGATAAAGAGTATTATCACTTTTTTGTGGTGGGGATATTTCTGTCGAGACAAGATAATGGTTTGATGATGGACTTTATCGGGAAATCTTAATCTTCGTGATGTATTGCCGAATAGAAATAGAGAAAATTAAAATAATGAGGTTACAGCCTCTTCAGCTAGGGCAGAACTGGACACTACACTTTTGTTTCCTCTTTATTTTCTTTGCCATATTTTAATTATGTCAAGGTACCTTGATTGGGCTTCTATTGTTTGAACAATGTATTTACAACAAGGCAGTCATGTCTTTTTTATAGATATTAAGTGGTAATATTGAGAGCTACACTACCTTAAACTGTAAACTATACTAACATATTTATAGATCCCTGATTTTGGATAGTACTTTGTGGAAGAAAAGAACATATCATTGTACAGTTGATGGCTGAGCTTGTGTTTTCTTCACTCATGTATAGATCCTGAACTTGAGAGCTTCGATGCTTTTGCAGAGGTATGAGAAGATGAATGTAGCAGTAACAAGTTAAGAGGCAACATTAACCAGAATGAATAAAAGAGGAGCTAAGCACGTGAAATGGTACTTAACTTTGCGATGGCTCTAGTAAAACAAATGAAACTGTCCGCAACTCGAAGTAAGTGGCTGTTTTAATAGGCTTTTTGCACGTAGATTCTTCTGTATGTTTCGCTAGGTTTCGTTGATTATATCCGGCCTAAAGAAGCCCCAGCCTTGAATACTGTGCTCATTAGTTACCGTAGCCTTCTAGGAACAATGCTTACTCGGACCCAAGGGTGGATTGCCGCATGGCTGCAGGCAGTGAAGGACATTTCACGATGATGAATTTCCTCTTGATGTCAAGCAGAAATTAACGACTTTAGAAATGTTTGGAACGGGCCTTGTGATATACACTTTCAGCTACACCGTGAGCAGACATTGACTGGATCGGGGAAGTTTCAATGCCATTTAGTTTTCCTGTGCAGTAATCTTGTGGACCGTTATACCGAAACAGTTTAGGTGTTGTTGGATTGCCAATGATGCAGCCTTTGTTGAAAATCTGCCATTGTAAACGCTCTTAATGACGATACTCTAGGCAATTTGAGCAATACACTTATCAGCATGTTGGAAGGTCTTGAATGAGTTGGACTGTGGACTAGTCGTCTGGGACTCACGAAAACTTTCATGTGCCGTTTTTTTCGTGTTCGGGGTTTGATCTTCCGTGTAGGACACATCCACTGTAGAATAACATGGCTTTACAGTTATATCGCGCCTTTTTCGCGTTAGTGGCAACGTGCAACACTTATCCGGCCTTCACCTACATGTACTTCCAGGGAAACTGGTCTGTCCGGTATCAGACACCGCCTCACCTGTTTGTGTATGTTTTTCCGTTCGAGCGTTAACTACAAGCCTCTGGCTTCCTCTCACGACCTTCTAGCTCTCATAACTTTGACCCCCTCTTTTGGTAAAAGCTATTATCCCTGTGAGCTATTATCGGAGCTGGTATTCAATTATGCAGACTCCCGGTTTCAAGGTAATTCTGACAATGGCAACGCTGTAATTAAGTAATTTGTCTTATTCCACATCTGTTCTTTTCTTGTATGAAGCGTCTTGCACAGTAATTTCTCATGTCAGGTTGCGCTAACATATTGCGTTTGATGGCCAATGGCGTCATCGTTAACCAGATTCCAGTTGATGAGATGTACACGCTGATTTCTTCAAAAGGCAAAATCTATCGAATCGTTATTCAAAATTGAAATGTACAAGTCCACAAACATATGCACATGAAGCTACTTTGTTTTTCTCGGATCTTCATCAGACGCTATGCAGATCTCGTTAGAAGGAAACACGGCGCACTCGTCATGTCGAAGATCGTAATTCTTCCAGACACCTAACCTTTCCTGTGTGTGTGCATCGTGCATGTTTCAGGCTCATTATCATCTCTCGCCCTCACATCTGTCCTACCCCTCAGATAACGAGCTTTTTCTGTCAGTGAACATCAGTTCCCCTTGAAGGAACTCTACTGAAATCAAGATTTGAACTTTGGTTTATTTAGCGACGTAAACTTGATACATGAATTTGCAAGCAAATCCTTAAACCCACCAACACTTTCGATGGTCTTTGTGTCGGCATGTTGCTTACAAACGCCCGAATCTACAAAGGAAAACCACGTTATTTTTAACTCAAGATCTAAAGTTTTATGCAATTGAATAAATAATGTTATTATCTATGGTCTAAATTGTACGCAATTAAGAAATGACACAGCTTTTCACAACGCATTCAGTGAGGGAAAACTTGCGAGCTCAATCCTTGCTTTGTCCATTGTAGAGAACCAGTACTTTTAGGTTGTAAAATAATTAGGTTGTGATTATGTGTATACATTTTACGGATGCTAAGGCACAACATTTGCCTTGTATCCAGAGTAGGCATAAAGACAAACTGTTGGGGCTTTTTTTAAACTTGAGCACTTTTTTCGTTTTGTTTATGTTTTATTAAAGTGTCGAATTCGTCGAATAGTCGACGTTCTAACTTATGATTGTCAAGAAATGAATGCGTGTAAAACGGGTCTTAAAATCAAACTCCCCACGATTCGTGATAACGATGTAGGCTTTCCCCATATCAACTCCTTAAATTTTACATCATAATGTTTTTTTATTTTGTCTTTATACCTCACATATTTGGGGTTTTAGAAAACGATTGATCGTTGTATTTCATGCCAACATTTCCCAAAGTATCCTTCCGTTTGACTGAACACGTAACCATTCAAAGCTATGGTGAGAAAAAGCGATGTGACAGTGCGCTACATACAAACCCTCACCTCCGAAGTACAGCTGCTGACGATCACTATTCTTACACCGGAGATTATCCTGCTTTGCATTTAGCCTGTCCTCCGACGTTAGTGTATCACTGCGCGAGATGAGATGTGATTTGACAACGTGGTGCCGCTTCATCTCTGGAGACACGCGTCTGAGTCAAGGCCTATTCAACCTCTACACAAAGCTTCGCAGTGACCTTTATGTTCCCTGCCTTCCGCGTGGAGCTCATACCTACACATGTCAGTCCGCGTTATCTATACTGCGTGCGAAGTGACCACAAGGCGATCCGAAATGACGTGCCGCCCTGCCGCCTCCCGCTGTGTCTAACAACCTTGTTCAAGGCTAATTGTCGGCTTCGCCGGGCACCTGTGCGTTTTATTTTGCTCACCTGCCCTTGTGTAATCATAGAAGTCTGACCCACATTCAAACGCATGTCATTCCCTATTAAAACGGTGAACATTACCGCAGCAAAATGAGTCATGACGCGTTCTGCCGTCCTGTGGCAAGCAACAGACCCACCCAAGGCCGGATTCCGGTGTGGTCTCATCTATCACCTGCTTCTATCTCTTCCGTACATCATAACATGGGATTAACGTTCATTACGCGATAACATTGTGATGCTGCGTTATTATCCATACTGTATCATCTCGCAGCTGCTTTAAGTTTGTAAATTGCTCTCATTGTCAACAGCACTGTATGGCTTGATGATATGTATTTAGGTGATGTTCGGAGACAATTATCCCGTGAAGGCCGACGGTTTAGTTCTTTTAAAGTCTAGACGCTTGTTTGTGAACGGAGTGATCAATCATTTTACCATCTATGGAAAGCATAAGAGGGATAGAACGAGACTTCTATGAAACAGCAAAAGTTCGGACAAGTTTAGATCGACTTTTGATGACAAGGTGGGTAGGTAGTCGATACCCTTAGGCCGTTGGGGCAGGGGCCATGGATGACTATCCACTGTATCTAGGGCATGGTGTTGGAAGGCAGAGCCCAACCTTCTCTTTCCACCGTACCTTTTGCCTCCCCAACCGAAGTCAGACATTCATTTTACATCTGGCTAGAGTGGGGAAAAGCCATGTATAAAGTTCCCTTTCCCGAGGATACAGCGTCTAGCCAGGAAGCGAACCCTGGCACAGATTTAAACACCTGCCCCGCTACAGGTAACGTTATCTGACAGGTCATTCATCTTCGTCCTTCACCTGCGTGAGCCTCACCTGCCGTAAGATGCAGGGCGCCGCTCGATCTCCCATTAGAGGAGAAAGTTGACCGCAAAGACATCGGAAGTGACGTGGGCAACGCGGAAGTTCGCCGACCACCTGGTTCCCCCTCCCGCTATTAGAGGCTGCCTGTCTGGTGGAATTAGCGTCCCAGTGTGCCCCATGTCCTATCAACTTTGCACTTTCCACAAACAAATATGTAGAGTTGGGAAGAGGTTCAACGCCTTGTCTGAGGGAATTAGCGTGCCTGAGCTCCATGATACCCACTAACTTTGAAATCAGAAAATAAACCACATACAGACATGTGCGTAGGTACGTATTCAAAGTAAAACCCCGCCCGTAAGGCAAAATGGTAAAAACAAACACGTTTGCATGGATAACAACAGTTATGCTAGGGTCACATTTCCTAACCGGGGCCTGGCCGGGCTGTTTGAGGAAACGAAAAATCAAAGTGTATGTCAAAAAATTCGCACAAGCTATGCTCTTACATAATTTTGGGTACGTTTTGTGTTTTTGTTGTCTTTTATACAATATCATACTTTTCGTTCCCAAAGACTGCCCGGCCGGGCCCCGCATTGGAAATGTGACCCTAACATTAAATTCCCTCAGCGTACATGTACTCCTCTGTATAAGTCACAAATGAAAGTAGGTTAGATTGATATATCCTATATGCTTTATACGTTTATACATTTTGAATATGTATTTACTTCGCTTTAGTATGTTGAAATTAACTAGATCGTGTTTAAAGTGTGAAAGCATACGTCACTCCACATCAAATTGGTTTATATCACCCTTGCAACAGACACCCTTGAAATTGCAATATCCTTCTAATATCAACTCGGCAAGAATAATCTTCGCGTGACGTTCCCTGGAAAATGTAATTTTCCGCTCACCAATATTTACAGGGACGAATTCATTTCCTTCTGGTTGCCGACATCTCCCAATCATACCTGGTAATATGTCGCTGACAGTTTCGTGCTTATTGCTGGGTTTTGACAGTTAGTCGAAATGACTTCATCTTCGGGTGACATATGTGGACGCGTTTGACGACGCCACCGACGAAAATGAACATATTTTTCCGTCTGTCACTTCGATATTTTATCCCACCATATTCTGCAAGGCACCAACTGATGGCTTTAACATGAGCTAAAACAACACTGTAGTACAGACCAAATGGGCAAATGACGTGACGAGATAGTTGTAATGCCGATTAGAGTTCTGACGATGGCATTAATATGGATATAAGTTTCCCTGCCTAGTAAATTATTTTAATACGACTTATTCTTCTGATCTTTTAATGATTACTTGCATAAAGTATATTATAGCTCTGGCTCTGAAAAAAGAGACTTTCCCCCAAACCTTAAAGCTCAAAACAAAACAATTCATTGCAAGCTCCGAAGCTGTAAAGATCAATGACGAGATCATACCATCTGTCAACATGTTACATTTCTACATTACTTTTAACACTCAAACCGGCATGATACACTGTCTGTCCACACCTAGGTTTAGAATTTCATTTGGCGAGCACCGCGGCGCTGGCTGCCGCACCACCTCCTGTGTCACCGCCCCGTTCTATCGGTCCCCGCAATCCCCCAGCCCGCGTACGGATCAACACGTCCGTGTACGTTATCGCCCATCAGGTTGATCACTCCACACCTTGCCTTAATACCTGTCCCAATGTGTAAACCCGGAGTAAGATCTTAAGCTCAACCACATCGATCTTCACCACCTTGATATAGGTTCCCCGAAACTCTGGAATTACTTCCTTCGCCCGAACTCCGCGAGTTTCCCGTGATAGCCCTCCACTCTCTTGACGGATTAGCACCACGCCCTGCTTATTTTAATTCTTTATAATCCCCTTACTCTTACAGTGTCATCAATTAATTTTGCTCAGCTCGCTAATACGGCTTACGAGCTTTACCAGGTAGGAACCTGCGCACAGCCTGATGGATGAGGTCCTGAGAGAAAATCTTCCTCGCGCAAATTGACTTTCGACTTTTTTCCGGACCGAGGCGTCTTGTCTACACAGCAACCGAAGCAGAAATTTCTAAGCCTTAAACTATGTACTGGTATTACGCCCCACCTAAAGTGACTTTTTCACATGCTAACGCCAGCCTTGAACTTATCTTGGGGGCAGTGGTCCGATGATAATCACATCGATTATGCTCTTCGTCTGACCAACCAAAATATCTAAATATTAACATGCTCCAACACTTAACACATCTATACATAGCGATGTATGCAACAAGCCGAGTCTAATCTGTGCAGGTACATATCCATTGCAAGTACGAATTGTTAGTCTCTTATCTGAAAGTCCGTTGAAACGTAGCGTGTAGATGTGACAGACAGCTGATTGTCTCATTTTAAGACGCAGTAGACGGTTCTCACGGAAAGTCCAGCTTTCCAGTGCCGTCAGATGTAAACTTTACGTTAGCGTTACGTTAATGGTGATTCGATTTCGTCTTTAGAAGACGTTGAAGTATACAACAGCATTCTTGTCATATAGCAATCGTAAGGTTAGGATAAGGGATTGTTGTAAAGGAAGCAATACGCTCAGAATTAGTGTATGATCGGACGGAGGAGTGACCCGTCCTCCAGTGTCCGGCAGACTGCCCGGGCCGTGGCGTTGGCAGGTCCGATGATGAGTGATGGGGTGATCACCACCGGGACTGCTATGGGCTGATTAAAGGGCATTTGACTGTCAGGATAGCCATGCAGTATGAAAAATTTAAATCGATACGATATCTCCCTCTCAAGCTTGCCTTAATAACGTCGTAATCTGGGTAGGAACACTTTAGACTGTGTGGCGGGGGAGATCTAATATGGCGGGAAGCGTTAGTGCATGTCCGTTTTGTTTCCTCTGGTCGATCGATGAGGTTAAGGACTCTATAATGGTGTAACGGACAAGAAAGAAGTGTATAAAGATGGTGGGTCCGATCCTGCGATAGCCTGAATTCTTGACGCAAATTACGTCTGAAGCGTGCACATGTTCGGGGCTCCTGGGGTCGACCTGGCAGAAAAGGGTCCCCACCACCAGCCAACACGAATTAAGATTAAGCAATTCATAACTCCGCGGCACAAATCATAATTCTTGTAATATGAAAACAATTACGGTGGCCACAGCCGCGGCGGGATTGATTGTCCGGGCTTGCTACGGTTGCACTTTGCCCTCTCGGTGTGGTCATCGATCGATGGGAAAGTGCTGCTGGCTCGCCGGTCATTCTGGACTCTACGACCCAATCTCTAGCCCCTTAATCCCTCGGCCATCTTTACCCACTGCACCGAGCCCGATTGATTCCGGCCGCCCTCTGGACCTATCTTGACTCACGCTGACCGTTTTTTCCACGGAACATATTTCAGGCATTAGAGTGAGCCGGGATTACGGAGGGTTCATTCCGGACAGGCGGCCGCTCCCCTTGGTAAATTGCTGAGGTTATCGGCGGGTTATCGTCTCCGAATGAAATTGTCAAGATGATTCTTTAATCGTGTTAGTGTCCATTTCTGCGGCCATCAAGCGGCCCCCGATCGCCAATCCCAGACCAGTGTCCGCCCAATAATGGGCAACAAGCAATTCCAGTTCTAATGTCATTTGACTGGGTTTCACCCTGATTACTCCACGGGTCTCCATCAGCTAATAGGTATCGGTTTACGGACATTAGCGCGGTCAAATTTCCCCCTGGTCTCGGAAAAACTTTGATTCTCGATGACTGGGGAGCCCATTTTTCACGGGCCCTACATCGCCTAATTACTTTAAAACGGGCGTATCGTTTTGAGGTCTTATTTCCCAGGGTATCCTGTGGCAACGCTAGGGTGGAGAGAAGTGCCGTTTATAATGACAGAATGCAACTTTGTTTCTCACATTTCACCCCCATTACCACGCCGGGTTAGGCCTCAGTTCGTCACCGTACCCAGACAGCACACGTGGTTTTCATTGCCTACAAAGAAGCCCACGCCCTACCGACACCTTTCTACCCCTGCCTTGTTCATTAGCCCAGTCCTCTAATGCCTCTCTCTAAGCCCGTGCCTTACCATTGATAAGGCTTTGTTATGTTTTCATTAATATTTTCCACGCGTGGCGTTTATTATCAACATCGCTCAGCAGCCATTGGAATTGAGTCGGTACGGACGCAGCAATGCCACATCGTATTGGCCTCTCCGCTGGACGCTGTGCGATTAATCAGACGTTATAGAATCCCGTTGTCGGGCTGGTGTGGCTGTATTGCCATTGTCATAATTCATAACTCTCCGTCGTTGGCATTGGGCAGTGCGCTGTGAGTGTTATCGCCAGGGCAGGCGCGGGTTAAGTCGAATGCGTGTATTTCGATCCGGACGAAAGGGCGCGAACCGAGGTTTTAAATGGCAACCCAATTTCATGCAACTTTACTCATCTGCCGGACTCTCCAAACGGCGATGCGCCTGACATTTCACCGATGGTCTTCCCGTGGCAGATGGCGTTCTGCCGGGGTAGCTGTTGATGGGGTTGCAAGGTTGGGTAAATATTAGGGCGCCTCCAATTTTCGTTATGCCGCTGGTATTTGAATAACAGACAGGCCCATCAGTAATGGTCAAGACACGGCAGAGCCACGACAGGCTGGGTCGTGGATATAGATGCTGTAGAAGCGCACATTATACCTTACATGGACCTACAGCTTTTCCATGTAGCATATACGTTATACAGCTATATCATAAGATACATTCTGACGCTTCTGCACGATTCCCGGTCGTCAACATATGCCAATTTAAAATTCGCTATTTTCAGCACACTTTTCAAAAGTACTATACTATTGGATAAAACGTGTAGGTGAGGAAAGACATTACGTGATTACGTCACCTTGAAATGTAGTGAAAGTTTTGGTGGTGCTATGATCCAGTGGTCAAAGTTCACAGATGACGATCGATCATTGTTCACGGTGTGGGTTCTGACATTAGCAGCGCCGACAGTTGGACCGTTACGACCTTATCGCAACTTTCATTTCGTTCCGTATTGTAGTTTGCATACCTGGTCTACAGAACACGTCTGTTGACGATGCCCTTTGCAACCGCGGCATAATGTTATTTCCAATATGGTGAAACGTAGTAAAGTAAATATACATACAGTCCTCTTATACCGTATTTAGCTTTTTACCATGAATTTCAGAGTACATTTTGCAGACAAAAGTAGCATCACTGAATCACATTCGGTTTACGATTTATCATTATCACCAAGTGCAAACGTACATGAGCAGGGGAAAAACACCCTGAATCGCAGAGTTTGCTTACAAATTTCGAAATTGAACAAATAACGAATATACATATCACGTACCAAACAATTAATATCAAAAGTACAATACTTATTAAGGTGAGGAAACCACAAACGTGATTTAGTAACTGTCAACATAGTAAGTAAACAGTTCCTTATTTTATGGTTGGCAGTCCTCCACACGCTACAGTCGTCTACCTGCTGACCAAAGCCTGGTCAGTGGCCGGGGGTAATCTGTATGTGGTCAGCCACTTGTCACGACTCCGCCATGAAATTTAACGTGGTCAATATGACCCTGTCCAGTTTTCCAGTAGTGGACACCTGCGATCCTGGTCAGTATGCCCGCAGGACACAATCTCAGTCGGGTCAACCCCAATATGGTGGCAATAGCATTGCGTTCATGGATAATGTTTTTTGCTTGACAGTTATTGAGATGCAATATTTCAAAAGCTTCGACTGAAAGGGATATACATGTACCAAAGCTCAAAATACTGATCATTTGCCATCACATTTTCAAAGTTTTGAAGATTTTACTATAGCGTGATGTCGCCTTGTTTCTTGTGGCATGTGTTGCACACCCACCTGTATGTGAGACATACTGGTCAACATAGCCCGGCCTACTGAGAAGCCTTCTGGTGTTTTATGCTATTATGATTACAGTGTTGTATAAACGTTGGCTTTTCGTTAACCTATACCTTGTAATGATCACATCTTGACTTAAATAACCACTATTTATTCGTCGAAAATCTCATGTTTTTCGAGACGTGGATCGGGGCCGGCTCTGGAGTCTGGTCAGACGCCGTTCCCTGGCGGCTCTCGGTGTGTGACACGGCGGTGACCTCTCGTGTTCCTCCGACCGAGGATCGATGGTGGGCGTAAGGTGCGGAACCCACCAAGTGACACGTGACAGCGGCACCTGTGGTCACCGTGTGCTCGGACACGACCCGGCTACGACACTGGAAAGACACCATTTTCGAACTCATCGATTTTCGCTCCATATTCGTGTCCATTTTCTCTCTCCCGAGCGGTCGCCGCCTACGTCCCCAGCTTCTCTCCTCTTGAACAATTTCTCTCCTCTTAAAGCTCCAAAAGCATGCCCATTCCAACTCTTCCATACGTTCCATCGGAGCTCATGTCTGTTTATTCTCAGATCAGGCCTGAGGGTAAATTGCAGACTCTTAAGTTTTTATCAGAGATAAGTACAGTACAACAGAACAAGTGATAGCGGTAAGAGCAATGTTGAGACAACAGTAATCATCATCTTAGTAATGCTGTGCATACTATTGTCTCATACAAGAAGGATTTTGCTAAGCCGAAGTACGCACTTAGATACATTGAAGGGAGGAATTGCCATTATGTACAGCGTTTTGAATCCATATTTCAAATCCATGTGAAAACAGATTCAGTTGCATACTGTGCAGGTGGCCTTCAAGTTCACTCATACAAAAGTAATGTCTTTTGTCTATCCTTTCTAGATTTGTCCTTATGTTGTTACTATGAACATTTTCGTTCTCTGGAACCCTGCTGGATTCAATATTTCATCATGAACCGTTTGCGAAGTAGGAGAAGGGCTACCTCTAGTTCCCGATCTCCAAATATATATATGTGTAACAGTGTGCGTTATGTAGAATTACTCAACTTATGCAGTCGCTAAAGCTGATAGGGAATGAAATATTCTAGTATTGTTCACATGACAGTTCATAGCACTGTTCATAGTCTTTGTCATTTTGTAGTTAGAAATAGCCATTGTAATGTTCATGCCGACTCCATGTGCATCTTGCGCACAGTGCAGAGTATGATGTCTTGATGCCACTGCCTCGTAGCCATACATCTTAAACCTGAATCTACTCCTTCAATAGCTCCCTTCAAGACGTTCCCGGGGTCTTAAAGGAGACACAAGAACTGTTCACAACTTGTACTACATAATCCACCTGCTACAGATCGCAGAACATCATTCTGTGCGCCCGCGCCTTTCCAGTATTTTGACATCGCGCGGCGTTTATTTGTGCAGCGTCTCTCAATAGACGGCGCGTGTTGTGGTAGACGTTCCTCCGGTGGCCTGGTCACTCGTGATGCAGGTGGGATGGTAACAGTGCACGGCAGACGGTTCAGCGCGAACGCTATGAGGACTCTTTTTCTTGAAGCAGTTGTTGCTTCTCCTTTTTTTGTGGAAAATTATGCTTCGTGAGTCAGTACAGTTATTAGGATTTCATTGTGAATATGTTAGAAGATCAAATTTGTTGGAATATCATTGAGGAGGAACATTCGGGAAGTATGTTCTGAAAAATCACGGTTTCGCTTTCACGTTTGACTCCATCTTGGTTAGAAGAAAATTTTATTAGCGATAGTGCGATATTTTATATTTTCTGATACAGAAATGGGCTGGAAATTACAAAGAGAATTGGCTATATGGTATTTTTACTACGTCACCGTTGAGAAATCCCACCCACATCTCCAAGCAGATGTCCCCAGTTGTCGCCGACATTGTCCTCCCCTTTCCCCGTAAGTGTTTGGGGATTTTCATGGCTTGTCGCGGGATTGCCTGGCAAAGCATGTGGGCCTGTCTGTCACATATTACATGCGGGCATAAATTGGCATCATTTTCGTCCGCCGGTGTCGATGACAAATGATGAGGGACGTTCTGTCATCTTTTCGTGACCGCCTCACCCCTGTGGTGCGGCGAATCCCTGCCGTTGTAACGACACTACGCCTTCTGAACATACAGAACCATTATGTATAGCACTATCGATGTTAAAGTTCTCTTTTAAAAAACACCGATTGTGAGAAATACAGTATTTCTGCTAATGCTGTTTTCTTTTGTGCTGTTGTGTAACCGTCAGCTGTTTTCTATGGGACATTGTCGTGAAATCATTTTACGTCACTGAGAGATCAGCACTTGCGAGTTCTTTTGCATCCCGCTTTAAGGCGGGTACCGTAGTCACTTCAGCCGACACATCCCGGGATGATACGAGGGAAATTTAAGACCTTGAAGCGCCCGGGTTTCTGTTTTACTGAAGATGGAGATGGGAACATGACCCGCCCTTTCTTCTCCAGAGTATATCAACACCGCATGTCTTCTTATTAGCGCCGCGACGTGAGCAACAACGTCTGCAGACTGGGCGGACTTTCTTTGCCAAAGAAATTAAACGTTTAGGTCATTTCTGTTACCACATTTTATAAAAGGACTGCCTTCGGCAAAAAAGGAATAGGCAAAGTTATTTTGTCAATTGATATTTTACATTTAGTCGGCCAAATTTTATTTCGATCTATTGTACCTTCAGTTTCCTGGCGTTTCCATAATTTCAGAGAGTACATACTTTTAGTTTCCTTCCATTCTGCAAAAAGAGGCTTGCGTTCCCATCTACTGATCGTAAAAAAACATGATATTATTTCACAAATTCTCGAGTGCAACTATGACTATGTATAAAAATGTTTTTTTTTTTTATATATTCGCTTTGATAACCATTTACTCGATTGAAAATGGTAACGTCTAAGAATAGCCTATGCCACTTGTTTTTCCTTAAAGTGGGGATGCTGGGGTCAATGGAAATTCTTATCCAGGCTACCGGAGGCAAGGACCTGTCAGGTCAAATGTTCCTAATCTGGACTTTCTTCTGTTATTTTATATAATATATCACATTTCATACAGGTATTGTGCACTTGTTATATCTGATAGATTTTGGTAACCCACCAAGCGGCATATCACAAACAAATTTCACACCATTTTCTTTTCCCCCAGACTTACATCTTTTCGGTTTTCTCTGTATGTAAGATGCTAAAGAAATGTTTATTAACGCAAACGGCATATCGGATTTTGAATAAGGTTTTCTTGTCTTCTTCTGCTTCTTGTGTTTCTGGCCTTGAACAATGGCGCGCCTTTCCAAGTGTCGTGCAGTGTCGGCTCCTGACCAAGCTATGTCTGCCAGACTTTGCACACATTACACTCACACACACACACACGTCTTGCTGTGTAAGTCGGTGTCACTACCGGGCTATTATCGTTATTTAGCAGGTCCTTTGACCTTCGGTGGTCGGCGGGATGCCCGTCCGTGGCCGCTGCGCCCAACCTGTTCTTTGTGGGCCGACTGTCCGCCTGTCGCCCCGCATCTCACGGGCCGCTCGTCCCGGGGAGGGAGGGGGCATGGGTGTGTGACCGGATCACAGCACCGGCGTCCTTTGTAACCGCGCCGTTCTACATGAGGGGGAAGTGGTGGAACATAGACCACTTGAAACTAACACTGAATCTTAAAGTAGAACCTTCCTACCTTGTCGTCACACGGAGGAAAACGAAAGTTTGTCGCATCGCCATCGTGTTTGTTTGCTGATTTTTTAAAGCAAATTGTGAGCAAAGTTAGTTCAAGTAGTACTTAACAATGTGTAACATATCTTTTGGATAAGAATGTTGCAATATCTTGTGCGGTAATATAGGTGCAGTGATATCAACTAAACGCACATCTGTACATGTACAACACTACTCCCATAGTCCACAGAGTCGCTGGTGTCATATGCCTTTTCTGAGCCGGTAAGCCTAATAATCTCTTTTATTAGGCTCTAGTGTGAGGAAGGCGGGGAAGTGCTAACGTTTTTATCCCCTTTATCCGTCCAAAACACACTCGACAATTGATTTGTAGACTGTGTGTTTACTTTGGGCATAATCGTCGCGCACCAGGCCCGTGGTAGGAAAAGTGCAGTTAAGGTTGTAAAATAATTATATCCCGGTCGCGTCTATGGAGAGCCCCGATTGCCCGTTTCAATTGCTGACATGAATATTTAACCCAAAGTGTGTGCCGTGAAATGGTCGGCTGGTTCTGTCGCAGCCCCTCGGAGGGCAGAGGGTGATAGCCCGCCCGAGGCGTCGGTTCCGCCCGGTGGACTAGACGACTTCGAAGGGATCAACACGCCGTCTTCTCGGCATTGTTAGAGTCTTAGTTGTTGATGTTGCTTATATCCCTTCTCCGTATCTATTACAAGAGATAAGTAAATAAGTAGACATAGTGAGAAGGTTGCGTGTTGGGAGAAGTCGTGCCAATAGGGGTCGATTTTTCGGCAAGGCGACACCAGGCGGTGAGGTGTCGGTCGCAGGTGGGAAGGCAACGGGAGGTGGATATGGGGGCCGCGCTATTGATTTGCATAGTTCTTTCTGGGCCACTTGTTCATTTCATCCTTGGCAGAGTATACACAACAGCCAGCCCGCGATGGTGACTGGCACGCCCCCCTCGGTCCCCGCGGCCGCTTTTGAACCGCGCTGTCGGACCAGGCCGGGCTGCGGTGTCGCACAGGTCTCTAGTAGCCCCTGTGTTACCTCAAACCTTAGCCTGATTCAAATCAGCGAGCCCTGCATGAGTTTTCACACACCGCAAAGTTTCCATCTTTCAAAAATACCTCTCGCTCATTTAGCACCGGGCATCGGGGGACTACAGTAGAAGGCCGGGCCTGTCTGTCCACATACAATACTCGTATAACAATATCCCAGCGTGAGACCTATTTATAAGGTCTGTTTCGGCAGCCCGCTGAAAGGACCAGTTTATTAAAGGTTCTGCACTCCGACGGGGTTTGGAATTAGAAACATTCACACAACTGTAACTCTGCTGCCGTCTCCTTTTCCCCAGACCCTAGCTCCGACCTGTAATGATTCTCAGCCACACTGAAGTACCGACTCCTTTTGAAGACGTGTACTTATCAACGTGCTTGAAGTAAAACCACCCTTGACTTTCCGTATCCAGTCATCGTTAGACAAAATATTTGCTTTTTTCCCGAAAAGCGTCGCCTCGGAACAGACGTCCGTGAAAGCGCTCCACTGAAAGGTTTCAAAGAGTCTCTTTCTGTACATTGTTGTGCGCCTGTCTAGCGACTGGGGGAGTCCCGGACCCCTTTGTCGGGTAGGGACGCCCTTCTTTTCTTTCCTTCCTCCGAACAAGTTTGTCCGAGCATATTAAAATTACCCCCGCGGTTCTGTATTATCCAGTAAAGGTGCTCAAATTTTACTATTTGTCCATGTGATGGAATAGAAAATGTCCTCCTTTATTCTGCAAACTCTTTATCATTGTGGCGTTTGTTTGAATAACCTGGAAACAGGTTTACGCATAAAGACCAAAGTACATCACTTTCGACATTTTCTGTGTCTGTGTGTCCAACTATTTTTCTATTGGAATGTTTTAATACACATGCCTGGTGGAAAACCTAAAAACCTGGGCTCACCTCTTCATGCTCGGATGCGCCTGTAGTGCTCTGTGCTTTGGGGCTTGCTCGAATAAAAGACTGGAATCTGCACTGCTAATTATTGCCAATTCTTGACCAGCCATAGTCTACTCACTGTAATGAGTTGAAAAGTTCAGGACCTAATTTTATAATTGGTGGGAGGTGGGGAGTTTTTACACTAAAACGTTTCCCTTTCATTTTGTGTCAAATCTAAAAACTACAGTTAACGTTGCGTTTTCTGCAATATTGTGCTATGTTTTATTTACCTTACTTAACCAAACCAGTTTATGGCTAAAATCTCTTGCGCTGAAAGATGTTATCGTTTCAAAATAGATTATGGAACAAACGTTGTATTTTAAGTGTTTAGAAGTACTTTATATAATACTGGACTAAAGCAGTCAGACAACAACAGACACAATAATTACGGTTTGATAAAACATGTCATTTCAGTGTGTGATCATCTTTATTCCAATCTAAAGTCAGACTGAATATGAAGAAAACAGAAAACCACAACAGTGTGTGTAAACAAACAGGCAGAAGTAATTGTTAATAAAATGTGATATACCAGTAGTGTTCCGCCGTAGTTACGATGTTAATGCGTAGCATAGGTGTATTGCGTATGTAGTATCAATTTAACCTCCTTGGTAGTATGTAGCAAAACACTTGGTACTGCAATATAATCTAACCTATAACTATTATGACGGTACTACTTTAAACAAAAGCTGTTATTTTGTAAGTCAGTTGCTCGTGTAGTTATGTAATGAGTTGTTATTAGTTGTCATTATTGTTCTCTAAGGGACATGTGGGTTGGGGACAAGGAATTCCCCTCTTGTCTTACAAGGAAAATCAATGTCTTCTTGTATAACATAAAGAAGAATTTTCTTTTAAACTCACAATTCTGCTAGAATAAAATTTATACTGAGGAACCCCAAACCCATCGCCAAGACAGTAGGAGACCGATGATGATACTGAAATCTCAGAGGAATGTTTTAGTCACGTCACAGTTTTAAGCGAGCATTTTTCCAGTAGATATGTTTATGCAGACATTCGCACAAAATTACATTTACACATTTCCTCTGCTTTTCGACAAAATAGCATCTTTGGTCTAGGCGGTTGCTCGTACGGAATGGAAATTATGGAATGTTTGTTGGCGTAACCTAATATATTATACCGATAGCAGAAGCCCAATCAAGTTAGTTCTGCTTCGTTCTAAGCCGCTTGGTCCCAGGAGTAGGTAGCTATGGGTCTCCCGGTGATTCGACGTTATAACCGCGGCTCTTTGCCGCCACCAGGCTTGCTACGTACAGAACTGGCGGTTTGCTTTGAAGCTCACCTAAGATTAATCCGAAAGTGGCTTTTTCTCCACCACAGCCCTTTAGAATAGTGAAATAATATTAATTCCTTCAGTTGGCGGGTTTGTCGACTTGATGTAGTTAAGGGGAGTATCGAGGAAACGAGCTAAGAGTCACGCATTTGGCAAGGTCATTTGTATTACTCGTAGACTTGGAAATGGGCTGGTATTGAGCCTAGTATATGTGCTAGCTTTCTGCAGTTGAGTGGCTATATCTGTTCACGCTATTAAACTCTGTACCGCCTGTCATTTATACAACATCCAACCGCGGGAGCTGAGAGCTAAAGCTACCGCGGCAAAAGCCATTTTCTCGCTTTTCCCAGGAGCCTTTCCCGCCATTTCGCGCGGGTCGCAAACGGGTCAGGAATATTAGCGGAGGTTTGAAGAGTGTGAAAAACAGGCGTCAGCTCCTCTCGCTCTCCAATAACGCTTACTCGTTTATTTTCACCTTAAGTAGGGGCTCGATGTGATCATTTAGGTGGCCATTAAGTACCCATCCATCTATGGACCGAGCGCGCGCAGAGGCAGGGCGTATTTACCCCTTATCCCCGCTACACAGGATGGGCTATACAAGCCACATCACTCAACATTACATCTACATCCCCCGTACTGCTTTTAACGTCAGCAGGCTACAGTATCGGGTGTTACACAGTTAAATATTTTCTGATAACGCCTTTTCCTAATCTTTCAGAAAGAACCACTCCAAACGATAAGAATGACGATGAAGTATGTGACTTGTTGTTAAGGACATAGAGAAATACAATACGACGTACTTTTACTTTCTGATTGAGCTTTCTTTCTGTTGTACACCTGTTTTCGTAACACAAATTTGTGTTTTCACACATTGTTTCACCTGTTGTTATACTATATTGCTTATGTTTATTCTTCAGATTCTCATATCGCAAAACATATCTTGCCTTGTATGGAGACATATGTACCAGTATTTGTAAGAAAAATGTTTATTTCCCCTTTCTGCTACACATTTTAGAAAAGATTATACCATCATATCACATTTTTAAAATCCCATACAACAATAGACAGGTGTGTCCTTGATATAATTCTATTATTGTTATTCTCAGATCATGAACATTTTCGTTATTGTCAAAACCAAGTATCTTGTGGTAGATCGTAATGCTGTTTACACTGACGTTTCTAAAAATGGTCGACGTGTTACCCTTCACTAGTCAGATACTGTCGGCTTTCGTTTGGTATTAATGATCTGTCGTAATTGTTGTGGAAAATTTCTCTGACCACAGCTCGACATGTAAACAAGCCGTAATAAATAACCCAGTGTTGATAGCACAAAGATCACCACGTTTGATCCTTTGTAACTCCAAACAAATATTTATAGATGTCGGGAGGGTGGCTACTTCTGTATTATTCACATACCTGTCAGTCTTCGGCGTCTGAGTATTTGAAGTGGGTATTTTTTGTTCCAACATGCATGTCTGCAGGCGGAGACTGAATTGTTTTGAGAGGTAGTGTGATGATTATACATTGTCGCCGAATTGTGTGCTGATTATACATTGTCGTCGAATTGTGTGCTGGTATCTGGCTTGGATCAAAGGGCGCTTAAACGTTGTCCATGCTATATCGGGAAGCAATAAAGGGATAGATTCAGTTTCCAAGGGACCAGGGCACTTAACGGTCTCACTTGTACCCCATTGCCTTGAATTTTTAATGCCGCCATTTCCTGGGCCCATCATCGCGTGTTTCCCTAAACTGCCCTCATCTCACCTTTTTGTTAGACCTACTCGGATAGAAAATTGGACGGCTTTTTCGCCGTGCTGTTGAGCTTCAAATGTGATCCTTCGCACGTCATATTTCATTTCCAGCGTACCGTGCGTTTTACACTCATTCTTTCCTATAGCTTACCGTGAAACAACGGGAGTTATAAAACCATAGATCTAATCACTAGCACACCGCAAGACGTTCTGACATGGGCTTGGGCTAGGGGATACCCTTCAGCACGTCTTGGGGATACCTTAGCCCGGCGGCCGCTAACTTTGAAACTCTACCTATACAGTCTATAGCTTGTAAACACTCCAATGATTGAGTTTGTATGTGGCTGAACATTGTCATAAAAGGGCAAGGCAATTTAGGCCAAGCTTGCTAGAATGAAATATTTATACAGACCGTTTTCATCGCCAATTGATAGCGATATGGCGGGCATGAATTATTCGGGCCCAGCTGGGGGCAATGTGGACACTGTTGCTGGCGATGGCACTTCCCAACCAACGCCGCCGAAATTAGAATTTAGATTGTAGAGATGAACATTTGATCAAAGCTGCGGTATCATTCGTTTTTGTACGGCGGAAAAAATCTCATCATCCCCGCCATGTTACCGTCATACCTACGTCCCAGATCGCCGATTTTCAATCACATTAAGGGAACATTAGCACACATTTTCCCGCCATTTACCCGCGATCTATCGTCTGCAAGCGATACACCAATTTCCCTCCCAATTTCATTTTCCTCCAGAAATGAGAAAATTGTGTAAATGTAAATACAAATTCTATTTACGACGTCTCTCCGCTAGCGGTGTGCGTGTGTTACACCACCGGTCCTTTGCGCCGTCGCGATATGCATCTCTCATCGAAATTTTCACGCTAGAGGGCAAGAACTTAATGACAGCCATGCCATTGTCCGTGTTTCAATTTCCACGAGTGTTCTGTAAATGTTTTATGAAGCTGTTTCAATTTTGCAACCCCTTTACAAATGCATGCTTACAGGCTGTTCGAGCGCACCCGACAAGGTGTTTACATGTTAGCAATTCATAAACGGCCTCCTTTCAAGTCTCAGGTAGAGAAAAACGCCGACTTGGCCGGTCGCGACGATCATATCAATATTCAAACAGTCCTTTGTTTACAATTACTCGGTCCTTTTCAGTTTTACCCTACGATTTTATACCATTTTGGTTATAGGTTTTCGTGTGTATGGCGATGATGTGACACACAATGCGGTGTTTGTTAACAGCATTGTTCCTGCGAAAAGAACAACAAATTGCGCGTGCGGAAGCCAATTTTGCACACTTTCACACCTCTCCCTCTTAAAATAAACCATCTTCAAGAATCACAGAGGTGAGGATGATAATTTACATGTCTGAGAGGTGCTTATATAATGAAAGAGGATGCCTGTGGTTTGTAACGTTTGACATGGCGAAACAGGGCGGTGTTCACATGTACCCTCGAACCCGCGTGGCATCTGAAGTTCTCCCCATACATTTGGATGTCCCCCTTTATCCTACGGAATCCCCTATGTTTATTTTTACACAGGTCTAGACCTTGTGATGACGTGCTAAACTCGGATGTCGTAGTAAAAATTGAAACGAACTGGCAATTTTTCTTAAATAAAGACTCGGGCAAGAAATATTTCTGTGTACGTTGTAATTGTCACTTCCATGTTTATTTAACTTTACTCTCGGAGATTTGTCAAAGGTATCGCATGCTCACTTATAATTAAATTATAATGGTTGTGTAGCAACACATTGACTTCTTTGAGAAGATATTAAGCATCTCCGAATAATTTTTTGGCCGATACATGTCTCGGTTTGTATAAGTAATACTTGTATCTCTTCTGGAGTTGCACATATTTTACGTCTCTTCTTTCAGAGACGACATATTGAATCTACTCTCTACTACACGAACTCGACACGTCGTCTACTAAAGTATGGGAATTCACGTTCAAATGTTACAATCCGTGGCGAAGGACAGGAATGATCTAAACGGACACTAGTTTTCCTTTTTTACCTAACAATACACGAACGATTAGACAGTTTTGACCTAGTAAACATTGCATCTGAAGTCGCAGGTATAGGTACATTGTGACAAAGTCATACAGTTCAAATGTACATACATGACGGGGTAGCTTGCTTCACTCTACATGGATACTCCTTTTCCATAATGAATACACAGAGTCAATGAGGAGAAGCTTTACCTAGTGCCTCGGCCGGTAGTGTCAGAGTTTTTCTAGGCTCTTGGGGTTTGTGAGGATCTCCCGCGCTAGTCTCCAGGTCTGTTTGGCGGCGTTTTCTAGCGCAGACGGCGCCTTGCCGTGGAACAGGTCCACGTTGGGCAAGAAGTAGTGGGGACACTTCCGGCATTGCAGACACGAGATGAGCTGCAGTAGTATCCCGTTCAGACGGTCGCCCAAGCACGTTTCGTCCCAGTCTATCTCGCGGGGGTGCTTCTCACATTCGTACAACACCATAGTTTTCATGTGGTAACTATTCAGCGGGTTCCCGGGTAGTTCCAAGTGTCTGTCGCGCAGAGTCTTGAGGATACTGAGACACCTTCTACGACAGCCCCCGAGCAGGAGCTTGTCTTCCGCCTGGTTGAAGCACAAGACCCAGGCGTCGCTTTCCATGGAGGACTGCTTCCCTTGCAGCGCGTAGCACTCTTTGGATAGCAGGTCGAAACCTTCGGCTTTCACCTCGGCGACTAGGTTAGGGCCCGGCCAACCGATTTGTGGCATGGGCCAGTGCGACGCGCTGCGAGGCCAAATGCCCTGGCACTTGAAAGCAGTCGTGATCTGCACGACATAGCGCTCCCGAATACGTAGCTTTACTTCCGAGGTGTCAGGGATCATTTTGACAATGTCTCGATAGCTACATTTGTCGCAGGCCTGTGCCACAAGCGTCTGAAAGCGACTACGGATCTTACGGGCCGAGAGGTAACCAGAAGCCGTGATGAATTCGACCCAGAGTGACATGGAGCGCTTACGGCCGTCGGACAACTTGAGCACCGCGCAGCCCGGGATCGTCCCGTCGTCCACGAAGTTGAAGACCCCCATCTGGTTGAGGTACAGCACCACTTCGAACTCCGTCGGCGCTAAGACCTCGAGCCCGTCGAACCGCCCGTCCACCTCGCACAAGGAACTGATGAACCGCGGTTCCTGCACTTCCACCTCCTTAAGAACATCCTGGACAACCTTGCACACTTCTCGGATCGTCTTTGCTATGGCGGACTTTCGCGACTGACATTTCTCCTGTACGTACTTGTTCAGCTGGTACAGGAGCTTGGACTGTGCGGCCATCATGACTGCGACCGCTCGCTGCTCCGTACCGGACCGGGACTTGTGGCGCTGTGGCTCGGGGGCCGGGGGCACTAGCTCCGCTGTCTGAGTCCAGATGTGCTTTGTATGAACATCAGCTACAAACTGAGGTGGTTCCAGGCGATTTCCCGGTCAATATCTTCCAGGCCTCGCGGCACGGGGCACTTCGCGCTCTGTTTATCTTTCAAACATCCTTAAGAAATATGTCAACAAAAACAAGCTATCGCGGCACGCCATCCACACAATTATACCTGTCAGTCGTCCGCCGGCGAAGTGTTAATTATGGAGCTAAGTATTCCGCGTCGACCAATCAGAGCGCTGCTGCTTGCTCATTTGCCAGACGTAATCTTCTTAATTAGCAATAATTTTATTACTCTGGCGACAGGACTCCTCCTAAGGGGGGAGCATATGACGTGGATAAAGGGGTGGCGTTAGCTGGGTTGAAAAAAAATCCCCGCGTATTTTCCTGACTAAACTCGCTCAGCCATTGCCTCATTCAGGCTGTTCATTGGGGCGATCGAACATCGCGTATTCGCGCCTTTTGTCAGAGCGCATGACATTCTGACAGTTCTGCATACGCACAGGCTGATGCATGCGCCGCCGCGGTAACTAGTAGCAGAACCCTATCACTACTACCAGCTTAAACATGTTCAGCAGGCTCGCCAGTTTTGTTATTTTAGCTGATCCTATTACGGCTCGACGAGCACCTCCCTGTTTACATTTCGTGGTGGGCAGGGGCTTCGGAAGCGTGCGCTTCACACCCAGAAGTGTTTACTTGTTTGGCTTGTCGATGGGGAACTCTCCACGCAGTTAACGTGTAAACGATATAGCCGACGACATGTCCGATTAGTCCTTCAGCGCATCAAGCGTAAACAGCGAACGAAAAGCGAAAGTATAAAACACACTTGGCTCCATGCGTCCCGTGGGACCCCCACGCCCGGATTGGTAATGGCTGATTGATAACCTTGAGTACTGATTGGTCTAGCCGCCCGAGATCATACTGTTACACGCTGTACGATGCGGGCAGGTCTCTGAAATGTTTCCCAAGACGACGTTTCCCCGGCGGAGCTGGCTTCTATCAAAGAAGGGACGCAGACATGCGCCGCGCGGTCCAGGCCACTCAATCACCGTGCGCGCGCCGGGGGATGAAGGGACGAGAACATGATGAAAAGCGGGTCGTGGCGGGCTCTTAGAACTCGTCTTCTCAGGGGTCCGACGCGGGCTGCGTAGTTTCTGCGGTACCTGATTCCGAGGCGACAGACTCGTCCTGCACAGATCTGCAGGTTGTTTCCTACAGGGAGGGTTATATGGTTCTGATTTAGCCGTCACATTCCTCCTGCAAAAAAATTCTGCGAGGCGAGACTGTCGTCTGGTCTTATCTCAGCTCGTATCTCAGGCGAGTAGCGCAGTGGGGGCTCGAGTTCGCCCTTATCAGAACATGTCTGTTCTTAATATCGATAAAAGTTCATTAAACCAACGCCTTAATAGCTGCTGCTGATGACGTCCTTACATACTACCGAGTACCCTATAAATCTCGGCTTTATTGGGCTTCACGTCGGGTGCGTCAGTGCGAGTCGGCCTCCGACCCGGCCCGAAGCCAGGACGTTCCCTCGGACTTAGCGAGCGACACGGCCCTCGGCGTCTTGGTCCCCCGGCTTCATCCAGTTCCCCCCGAAGCCGTCAATCTCACTCAGCCTTGTGGAGGTAATTAATGCCTTATCTTCACGGTCCGAACACTTGCCCCGTCCCCCCATTTTGTCTCGGGTACTCAACAAGTACCGTGCAGCCGCCCTATCAAAACATTCGGCGGGTTACTGAATTTTTCAAGTCCCCAAGACGATGGTACGTCCTTTGGACGAAGTCGGGACCGCTCCAGACGATGTCGGAAGATCCTTAGGGTTTGTAGATCGGTTTAAAAGGTAGACAGCAGGTCACAGACCTTTATCTACCCCTTACAATTAAGTGTCTCCTGATTAAGAAATGTCAAGTCTCCCACAACCTTCACCAAAGAGACCGACAGTTTAGATTAATACTTCGGATTCCTCTTTGAAGCTGCGTCACAGATAAGGAGACACTGTATCAACTATTGTGCCAACTGGTCCTTACTTGGCACTGTCAGTTGCTAACAAGCCCAAACTAGGTTCTGCCCGGAAAATGTGGTGCCTTATTGGGATGGGACTCTCCAGGTAGTATCGTGTGCCCACACTGGCGTCGTGAAGGCTCAGTTTTGACACCTTTGATGATCCACAGTCAAAAGTCTAGGGGCTCAAGCCAAAACAAGGTCTGCGCTGCCTTTCATGTTCAAGTGCTCGGCGATCAAGTGAGATTAGAACCCCTGCCCTTTGGTTGCCTGTGTAACCTTGCTGTGTGCCTGAAGCATGCTATGGTTGGGATGACTTTAACTACCAATCTGGACCTGCCTATCAGTGTGTTAATGGGGTAGTCATATTTCCTACAGGAGAACTCTGCCTGTCCTGGACAAACAGAATAGACTAGTGTAGTCACAAGGGCTACACCCGATATCAAAATACTCTGATCAAAACTAATGATAAAAGGATGGAGAGAATTTGGGGCAGTCGGACATGGACATACACAGACAGGGTCAGAGAGGATGTTTTAGAAAACATTAGGTAAAGAATGATAAATGATTGTAAACATTTCAGTGACAAAGAATGGCATATCACACACATATTCAGTCATTACACTGGTACTTTTTGGGGGGACTTACAACTAGAAGATCATAGAAAAGGAATGCATCTTTTCTGAACTAATTGACTGAACAGAAAAGTGACTTTATTAATAGCAGATTTTTTATATTGGATAAGTGGTGATTTTAGGAACGTATCATTTTATTGAATGATGGAACATGGTAATGATTATCTCAGTGTTTATATCTTATGCATACTGTGAAAGTCATGTACATAAACATAACAGGGTAAAGACTATACAAGGGCTTACATAATTTCTGTAACAGAAAACAAAAAGTCATATTGAACACAGTTACTTAATGCTTACAGTTTGTACCAGTATGGCAGGGTACATGTAGGTAGGGAATGATGATTATGATCTTGAACAAATTGAAAAGGGAACTCAACGTCCCTGACATCTAGTTCCTGCCAGATACTTGTTCAGTACTACATGTAGGGTGACATTTGGTTTAATTGGAGGCACTCTGATGGGAGACTAGGTAAAGCAGGGGGACAAGGTTGGAAGGATTAGGATAACTCTAGACTAGTGTAGCGCTCTTGAGACTTGGGAAGGAGGGCGGAGGAAAGGAAGGCTTGATAGCCAAGATAAGTGCCATTAGATTGGAGTGGGAAGGGAACAAAGAATTGTTGATATCAAAATGAGGTTTGATATGAATGAATGCACATTTGTCAAGTCAGCTTCATCTATTTGTACACTCTACTGTAAGATAGGCATATTTGGCACTATATACTTAAAAAAAAACAAATTAAACATTCAAGGCACACGAGTGGGGTGATTTATGTGAAAGTGTATATGGATGTTATTTTCCTACCAAGTCTTCTAGGGCAAAATTTGAGGGGTTTTTTTTCTCAAAAGATATCAAGCAATGTTGTAATTTTTGTTGCATGACGATTATGTTGTCTGTAGCACCCTTTCCAAGTCACTACTTGGTTGTTTCCGATTGGCTGTCCACAAAGGCGCCAGTGTTTTCATCACTCAAGCAGCAGTTTGTGACTAAACTAGCGCTACCACGAACTCAAAACCACCGCAAACAATCCATTCTCTCCTTCCCGCAAAATGAAATCCCAGCGAACTTAGATGCATGTAAAGTATACAAAAGATACAGAAGAAAATGTCTTCCTAATTGTCACAATAATGGTCAAAGCCCAGTATGTCCAACACCTGTGCATTTGTTATCGGCTGATGCCATCACTTCCAAACAACGGAAAATTACAGAAAGACCCATCTGTCTGTGGTGATGCACCCCTGCGAGAAAACACCCACTTAGTCCAGCGACACTTTCATGGAGAGGCAGTGGTCCTCATTACAAGGAGGAGTGCAGCGGACTAGAAAATGGTGATGATTCAGGAGGCCCTTCCTATGGGAGTGACACCACACTTGCCAAGAGTCCTCTTTAGTGGGGGAACAAATGGGCATTGTTCCGCCCATAATTTGGGACAGAAGAACCAGCTCATTTGCGGTGCTCCCCATTGTGGGTAGACACACTACCACACTAGACCAGTGGTAGACATATGCCAATCCATAGTGCCTAGGTTTTCCTGCAAAAATCTATGAAAATTTCACATTTACACATCTTACCAAATCAAAAGAAGTACACGAAAAGGTGTATTTCATAAAATCAACAAGGTTATGAAGTACACCGAATATTATCCCTTGAAATGTTCCTACATTTTCCTTATTTGTGAACGATAATTTGCCGAAAGCATATCATCATCACGATTTCGTGGTGCTTGGTTGACATCTATGATAAACACAGTGTTTATGATGAAAGGACATATTTCCCAGATGCCAAGTGGAGATTATATTTTGTAGAACTGTTGTAGTCTGTATTTAATGATGTAATGGGTCTGTCTGAGTGATGAGGTTTGTTGGGGAGTTAAACAGTGCCCAGCAGGGGTGGGGGGTTGTCCCTTCACAGGTGGTCATGCCAACAACACCTGTCCTCACTCCCACTGATAGAATCTCCAAGCAGATGTACAGTAGCTAGCCTGGGTGCCATCCTATTTCTACCGGGGCTCCTACACTACCGAGTGTAGGAGCCCCGGTAGAAATACCGGGGTAGGATGGCACCCAGGCTAGATGTAGCAGTCTAGCCTGGGTGCTATCCTATTTCTACCGGGTAGCAGTCTGGCTTGTTTTGATGGTATTTGGCAGTGTCTAAGTTTTTCTTTTGTACGCTTTTCTGGGGGTTTGTACTTTTTGCATTTACCCAACTGGCACCAGTTGCCAAATACACTCAATTTGCGTCTCAAAGCAAGCCTGACTGCAACATCTGCTTGGAGATTACCGGTGATCCACTGTCATTTCTGCAGACAAAGGCTGGACAAGCAAGTTATCTCCAAATGCCTCTCTGGCCATCGTCTCTACATTCTGTACAGTATCTTGAAATCTGATCATTTTGTGACTGCTCAAACAATTTTTTGTTGAATATCTTAGTTTTTTCTATATTTGCAACCTGCCTCAACCATTGCCACAAATAAGAACATTATTACTTTATTCATGGTTTAGTTTTGAATCTTTGCTGAATTTCTTTGCTGATTTAAACTACCGTGTAATTCAAATATCATGTTTATGACTGGCTTCTTAAATTTTTTTCACATCTTTCGATTGGTATCCAATGTGCCCCACATTTGATAGCATGCGTATACATTGTACCAGTATTCACCTGTCTTACATGTCCTTCTCCGCTTCACAATATAATTGATGGTTGGGGTCTGATGTGAAATGGCCTGTGAAGCTAGGTGGAGGACAAATGTGGTTAGAAATCCACCATGCATATATTAGTGTGGACAGGCATGGCTTGTTACTACATCTGCATAACACATGCTATAATCACATTACAAATATGTCATCAATGATGATGGTTTCTAGATAGGCATCAGGCACTGTCATCTAGTGCAACTACTTTGAGAAAAAACAGGGCCATGTTTAGAGGCATTTTCAATTAGTCGTCACAAAATGCTACCAAGTCTAGTTTTTTGAAAACCTTCATTGCCCAACTTACCTCCCAACAGGTGCTTGTTCTGTTCCGTTTTTCATTTTCATATTCATGTAAGCAACATTATGTAATCTCTTATGTAAGCCATTATGATATAATATTGGACACACATACATTGTATTAGTGGGGCTTAGCTTGCCAGGTGAGGTATGACGTCTTATCAAGAGTTTGTACATACATGTAGATTATATGTATATTCCTGCACCAGGAAAGGTGCTATATGTATTTCAATTTAAGGATATTCTAGAGCAAGGATTTGCATAGGTGATGGTTGTCGTTCCCCGTGGAGCCTGGAAGTCCCATTCCATTTGATGACTCTTGAGTCCTTGTCAAGAGTGTACTCAACGCACCATAAGTGCTTCTCAAACATGACTCCCTGTCTCAACCTGTAACTCTAACGAAAAAGCTCTTGCCGCTCTGCAAATGGCCTTTCCGGGAACATTGCGGTCGGCTCTGCTGCAGTGCGGACCGGGGGCCCCTCGGTCGAGGAGGGTAATGGTAGACCGAAGACGTTGACACGGCTAGGACAGGTCACAGTAGATTTATGACGGCCATTAGCACTAATTGCTTGTTGTTTCATTAATTTGGGTGTCCTCCTCTTCAGAGTCTCCCAAGAGTATGATGAGAGTTTTATCTTTAATTATTCAACGCCGAGAGCTGGTAAGAGTGAACTGGACTTGATTAATCGCTGCGGCAGTGTGAGAAGTTGAGAGCCTCTCCCAGAACCCCGCTACACCGCCTCTAATGGCGACTTCATTCTGTCTCATCCCTCCGAGATAGCAGCTGAAGTGCATTAAGGGATATCAACACTGACAATGCACCGGTATTACCAGCCGAGAATAGCTGCATCATTAGTGCGAGGTTTTTTCCGCAGGGTTGGTCTTCTGGCAATCCCATCCGGTAAATGCAAGTCCATCCCTCCAGTGATTGGCACTGTCCTTGCTGGAGTTGGTGATTAATGAGTAAGTCGGTGGAAAAACAGACCGACGGATGATACAGTAATCTTGCTGCACCACCTTGCATATAACCACCTCCTCTTTGCCCATTATCGCGGCCCTAAATAATTCATCCTCCTTTTGGCAGCCATTTTTTGCTCGCTGATAGCCCTACATACCCTGAATCACAACTTAATAGGCAGAGGAGGAGTTCCCTCTTTGCCAAACACACAATTTACGGCGCCTGGACGTGTCGAACATAAATTGAGTTGTTAAACTTTTGCAAAGCTACTTTCTTTGGGAGCCATAAACGTTGCGGGTGCAGATGTAGCCCTCCAATCATCAGTTCATAAACTTGTAGCACGTGCCGCGCAGAATACCAAACTAGCTTTGTCAGGCTAATGCCCCTTTTATCTTCATTTACCAAGTTTAAGACTAATGCCTACTGTACCCCAGCCCATCAATTGAGCCATCAGGAGAGAAAAATGAGACCACGTTTGAATCATTACCTTAATGATATAATTAGGTAAGGAAACCTTGCAACCTCTCTTGATGTAATAATTACGTGGGGGATGGGGAAATATGTTGAGGTGCCCCAATTGATGGTGTGTGGCCGGGGTTCGACTGCCATATTTTTGCCTGTCCCATTTGGAAGCCCTAAATTGCTGCTAATTACACACAACCTCATTAACCCTACAGGGACCCCATTTTCCACCCATGCTCCTACAGCGCATCCTTAATTGCTGCTGCATCAAGCGAACATGTCCACTTTTGGGCAAAATTATTTTTCCGCGCCGCCCATATTTTAGGACTGCCGAGAGCCTCCAAGCCTTGCTGGACTACAGTGTATAAACTTCATTCAAAATGTACAAATGGCAGTTGTGTTGATATATTAACCTTTCATTCATGAGTGCAGTCTGCTGTGGTAATGTTACAAATGGAAGATGTAATTTCGAAGTAATATCCAGAATTACTGCACCACGTGCATGATTGCCATCTAAGCACCATGTGCCCCACCAAACATCTTATCTGGACTCTTTTGTGTGTCAGAGCTGATGAAATTTTAATGAAACGGGCAGACAATAGCCGAAACAAAATGGCTGCATACATTACATGCTATTTCCTTCGTCATTTGTCAGCTTTCGGTGACTGGCACCTGAGCAGAAATGTCATTTCAATCAGTGCACAAAGACGGCGGCGAACCTCAGCGAAAGTCTGGTCCCATCGATATTGTGCTGGTGACTCCGGAGGGGGGAGTTTGGGCACGAGAAGGCCTTTGAAGAGGTGTAAAATAATAATGACCAGCATGGGCGTGAACAATGACAGGATGGCTCTTCTAATAAATTAAGCCCACCTAATGTGCACGGGGGAGACGTACAACAAATTTTGCGTGCCACCATTGTTTTCCTCCTCTTCGGGGTAATTTCTACCCACTTTGCCGCAGCCGTGTCGGGCATTGCCTCCGTGGGAATCCCCAAGGGAGCCATCAGGGAGTTGTCGGGGACGTTTGGAGGCACTTTCGTCCTGATCCCTTCCCAGACCTCTCTCCGCAGCGTGCCGTAGATGTGCAGAAGCGACGGCACACTTGGTGTTTGAGGCGAAGACAAGACTTGATGGATGGGACGAGGTCTCTGCCATTAAGAGAGATAATAGTCTGCTTGGAATTTCAGTTTATCTCCCCCGGTCCATAATTGTGCCCTTCACGAGGCTGGGCAAGTCTCTAGCCCTCTGCCCCAGTGAACCGTCCTGTTATCTTTATCCTGGGGATAATCTGCAAGCAGACAAAAGAAGGCAGTTTTATGGACTCCAGATAGGTGCATTAATCAGTTTTATGGTCCCAGAATACAAAGGTACCCTGTGTGAGGGGCTGTTTGCTAAGACATGATGGACTTTGTTTTTAATACCTTGACATCATAAAAAGCTATTTTTTGTGAATGTGTACGATGCTATCTATGCTTTGGAAAGGGGTTGAAAGTACCCAACATTTTTGTTGTTATAGGTCGGATGAATCGCTAAGTAATCACTAAAAGTTAAACCATTATGCTCAACATTCATGCAACATATAGTAGGCATTCTTTTGATGATAGTCACTTGATGCGGTGATTCTCTCCTAACTTAAATCCTTTTCAGGACTTGAATGGTCCACTTCCCATGGCAATTATTCACTGACTTTTATCTGGGTTGATGTGGTATTTACTAGGACTCTCAAATGCAGTCTAAATCCTTGAATAAATGTGCCTCTTTGATGTCAAGGGTATTGTGTCCTCACCCAAAGCCGGCAATCCATTTCTTCGAATCCGCAGAAAAATCGAATGTCAAATATCCCGGTGTCGGAATCCCCACCGGAGCCCGTCTGCAATTTCGCCCACGGCCTTCCCATCTGCGGAGTCTGCTTGAACCCAGCGACTGCCCAGTCTGTGGGAGGGGGGTTCCGCATTTGCATCTTGAATGACACCGACCAAATGTCAGACATTGCTGACACCAGGAAATTGACCTTTGATATTGAAAGTCAATGTTGCATGCAGATTCTCCATCACCCCTGCCTCCTGGTTGTAATTTTCGAGAGAGAATACGATAAACGGCGAGCCCCAGGAAATCAAATTGAGACGTTATTTGGCTTTGGTGTAATTTCCAGCGAGGCCCCTTTCCTGGTGACCCCTACACTGTCACTTTCCATAAGCAGAGCTATTTCTCCAGGTGTACCACACCGCGCCAAAGGCTTGCCAATATTTCAACCATCCTCTGTGACACCTGACCAATGCTATTATCGAAACACGTCGCTGATATTTTTGCTTCTTAATGTCAAACGTAAGCATACGAAGCCTCCTGTAATACCATCATCCATCAATGTTACCTGAACAGACTTTCACCTTCACTCAAGGATCACCTGGTGCGCAGATAAAGCCGCTCAGAAATAGCAGGGCAAAACTTGACTGCAACTTTGGGGACGCTTCACCCTTTTCCTTTCTGTTCCATCTCTTTCAACTGTCAAATATGTTTCGAGTGTGAAATCCACGTTATTTTTACTGAGATAGACAATATTCATCTTAACAGTAGGTGAGTGTGATACAAAATAGTGGCCAGTATTCAACAAGTCGATTTGTAGTTTTGCTTTCTTAGATAGGCATGTTTCCTTCTTCCTTTTCACAGAAAAAAGGACTGTATCAAAATTATCTGCACGCTGGCAGGTTAAAGACATGCCAAGAGGCTATCTTCCAGATCCTTTCATCTTTCTGTAAAACTGCATGATTTGTGCTGTAACATATTCCGCCTCGTTTACTGCACTGGCGCCACAGTTCTTTTCCTAGTTGGCAAAGGCACAAACCTCCAATACAGAATGGTTTCGAACTTGTCTATACCAGTGCAGAGGGCACAAGACAGGACATAAACACTCCTTTGAAATCTCCATTCTGACTTCTGTAATAAGAAGTTTTACTGTGCCTTTGTGCTTCTGTAAACCTGGCAGGTCCCTACCGATGGTGTAGTGTTACCTGTTGTTTTGCCACGAAACTTGGAGGGTTAATCTGAGTTGTGGTTATCAAGACAGTAAACAGGTGCAGGTGCACTAGAGGGGGGCATCAATCTGGAACAGACATTGTATCCCCTCAGGATAGAGTCCTGCCATTACGGAGAGTCACAACCACAACGTTTGGTGGAGGAATCACACTCACATGCACATGTTTTAGATAAGGTGTTTTCCAGGCAGCATACATGTTCAATTTCCACACAAGGACATGATGTAACTTGGGTGATGGGTGTTTTCAATGAAATCAAAGTAATTGTATTATCTGAGTAGACAAGCTTAAGGTGGCTTGTGACATATTTTAACAACCAATTTGAATACAATGCATGGGGAGACAGTCTGGAGATATTCCTTATTTTAGATCCAGAATACAGTCATTTCCTCTAACTGTATTAGGAAATACATGTAGTGTCGAAATATTACCTGGGAACAAGCAAAGTACACATACACTGTACTTGATTACTACAATAGGTTTTCTTGTTTGATATCTATGTAAACTTCAATAGAAATTGTTTATTTTTAACCTAGTCAGGCCCTCTGTTCCCTTACATGATTACCTCATCTTTGGCATATCCTGACAGATACAGTTAAAAGCATGCGTGGGCAGTGCAAAGTGTGGTGTGTTATAACCATTATAGAATTCTAACTGACCACAATTGAATTCTTCAAGGTATTGTTCAATTGGATCTTCAGGAAGAATATTCTAAACATTCCAAACTCTGGCTAATAAATATTGACACTCGGGGTACGTCTAACATCTGGCTGGTATGGACTCCCGAAGTGCATAATCACCAAAACATATGTACTGCTTAACATCAAATACTTAATGGGAGGAGTCTAATTTTAATGGGACAATTTTTTTACATCCGAAATGTCAACCATTCAACTGCATTTCAGACCATTGCACAAAAGCAGTGAGATAAAGAATGACATGCATACTAGAAATGCTACCGTTTAAAGATACTGGTGTATAAAATCTGATGTTTTTTTAATGAAGATAAATCTCTTACCGCTCTTGATATTTGATGACAAACAATGCCGCTTCCCTGTCCCAGATATTGGAACATGAGAAAAATCAAGATAGGGGAGGAATTTTATTCCTTCCTTGGCCCTAGAGAATGGCCGCAGGCCCAGTTAAAGGTGAAAATATTTTCAGTATTACTGGGACAGATATCACGGCATAAGCTGAAAATGATCGCCCGAGAAAAGGTCTCGCCAGGCCAGACAGACTTGGAGCCGAGATAAGACTTGGCAGTAATGTCTTGTATTCCTGGGAATCAAAGAGAGCCTTTGGCCTGCTTTCATACCCGATATTTCCTTCCATGGAGAGCAGAGGTGCAAAGGTCCCAGCAGTCTAGGCCTGCCTATGTGTGATATGACAGCGTGATCAAAGAAAACTACACCAAACATCTGTTTTGCCTAAAATCAAATAGCATAAATTTTGCCCTTGCCGTAGTCAGTGGTCCGCTGCTGGAAGACTGAACCCTAGGACTCCAGGAGGCTCTTGGCAAGGTCTTCAGATGGCGCAGAATGTCGGGGAAATCTAGTGCACATTCTCCGCCTCTACACGATGCCGCATTGTCATCATTCTACTTTGACATATCGTATGAAAACATGGAGGTACAGAAACGGTTTCGTAGAAGCTGCTGATCAATACTTCCTTGCAGTAACACTTCCGAGCAGCTCTTGTCATTTTGTTCAACCTACCTTTTAGTCCATCAACCCCCCATCTCCTACCCACCGCTACCATCTTGACTTCATTTTTAGTCAGGTCAGATACACTCCCGATTTCTGACCCCTGCCCCAGGATATAGCTGGGATAGTGCACAGGACTGTTCTGACTTAGATCCTGGAGAGACTCTGCGTGGAACGGAGCACTTTTGGACCGTCTTCCAAGCGTCCCTGTTCACCTGAGCTGCCAGGGCCTGGCCCTGGTTGGCATTACACAAAGCCTACACAACCACATTTGTCAGACCTGCCACATCCAGTCAGCAGCAACACCAGCTTGCTCCTCCTGATTAGTCTGTTTGTAAATCATTTAGGAAACGTGATATTTGGATGGTAGCTTGTTTTAATTGGACACGGGTCACCCAGGCTGACCCCCTCAAGACCAGGGAGACAGGAAGGAGGTGTAATCACCACTGACATGTCAATACTTGGCATGGTTCTCCACCGAAAGGGCACCTCAAACTGTTGACCAAGGAATTTTGAAAAGTTTCAGGCCAGCCAAGCTCCAAGGGAAGTCCTCCCCTCTGATTAATTACAGTCAAACACAGGTGGATTCCGTGTTGTTGTAGAATTCCCGATCCCTTCCCGAGGAAGACAGCATGTTTGGGAAGTTGTTGGAGGTTAGACTGAAGCAGTAATGACAACATGTAACAGAAGATGTCATCTGATGATACAGTAGGAAGGATAGCTTTGGCCTAGTTGTCATAGCAAGCCAATAGAAGCATTTTCTGCAGAGAGCAGATCTCTGTGGAGATGTGGATCAAGGATCTAGGGAATTATCATGCCAGGCAATTCAAATAGTGTCAGTCACTCAGTGTAGTCCCTTACAAATGTCTGTGGTAATGGTTTAGAGTCCTGCTTACTGTATCTGTCTAAAGTCATGCCTCTCCCTGCACTTGATATTTCCTTTTCCCCTCAAATTCACTGGATAATGAAGTCTCTCTAGAACCTTGTTCCTGCTAGTTCATTCGTACTTTTCCCTCCTCACAGCTACAGGACGATAACGGTCATTGTTTCCACTTTCTTCTCTAAATATCCCATCCTCCTCCTAGCTGATATTGACTTGATGTGTCTCTGCCCACACGCCATTGCTCCATCTCTCCCACTACCTCCATCACTGTCATAACCTATTGGACATCAGTCCGCTCCCTTCTCATGGAACCTGACTCCTCCATACACGTCCTGACCATTGCCATAGTGTGCAGTTGTCTGTTTGCATTTCATGTCCTATTCCATGTGTAGGTTTTAATGGCTTTGGATAGAATGGAGACAGTCCTCACATGAAACCAGAATAAATCAGCATCACCAACAATAACGGCATTGTGCGCTCCCCTCCTCATGAAGTTAAAAATTCAATTCAACATGCACTATTGAACTTTCCAAACAATTCCTTACGTGATCATTCCACACGATTTTGTATGAGAAGTCGGCGTTAATGTATCGATTGAGAAATACAACATGGCAGCCCAATCCGTACGCTGGGGCTCGGCTCGAATCCAATCGATGAAAAAGGGAAGGGAGGAGAGAGTGAGACGACTTATTTGATTAGGATGTCTCTTTCAATGTTTGTGCAGGATTTACTCCACGAAATCTGATCAAGCAGATGGACATTATGGGAAAATGAAGCAATCTAAATGTATTAAGTGTCATCTTTTGGTGGGACATAATCATGTAGAAATGCAGAATAGGTGGCGGCAGTTTGGATTTGCAATTATGTCATGAAATAGGTGGGATGGGAGTGTAGAAGTCCAAAGTGCAGTGGTGTGGGGTAGAGGGGCCCCTCGCGGTTTCTTTGATGCTAGAAGGGTATTCTCACTACGTGGAGTTAAGGGATTACACATGACTTTACAACACCATTGCCTACCATGACATAACTAGACCAGTGTTAGATAGCCAAAACAATGCTCATATTTTTTTTTTCTTTTTTAATTCATGCCGAGTTAATTTTCAACAAATCAGGAATATCTAATCCCACTTCCTTTTAGATTTTTTTCCTGTTTCATGGAAGTATATTTTATTAAGGCAGTCAGATTAGATGTCCATTTATTTCTAGCTGTTCTACTTTGGACCATTTTAAAGTGACTGTTATGCAGCTATCTATTCTATGATGTAATGTATGGTATGACTCATAAAAAATATCAGATTCAGCTACTGATTGGTAAAAAAAAGGAGTTTGATTTCTTCAGTCTACCTCAGGGTAATGAGGATGCTAGATTTGATATAGCAATTTGAGATTTACAACTTCACAGGAAACCAAATTTCTGTCATTCAATGTTAGCATTACTGTCCGACTAGAAGACAATCATGTAGGTTTTACTAGCAGGTGTATTAGTATTACACAGCCAAGCCACCTAACTCGTTTTGTATTGGTAGCAGGTTTGAAAAGAATATAGTCAGCAATGTCTTGTGAATTTGTCAGACTTGTTTGGAGTTTGGACCATTATATTCTGTAGCTGACTTTTCCACCTCCCTGCTGAATCTCAGCATCACCCTCTCAGTGCCTGTTCGTGTGCGCTCGACTCCGCCATCCTCCCAGCCCAATTAGCCCTCTTCTCCAGTCCTGAGTTACGAGCGCCAGGATCCATCCTACACAAATCAATGTCCTCCATTTGCAATTAGACGACAAAAAGTCGTGCTTGTCCCCTTGTTATCCCACTCGAGCCCGGCAAGAGCTCGTTTATCAGCGCATGGTTCGCGGCCGGATGAGTAATGGCGGAATAATGCGCGTGCATCTGACGTGTGAATTGTGGGCCCAGCCACTGGAAGGAAAGACCGTGGTTCACAAGGCTGTGGATTGTGCTGCCATGTGTGTAATAGTGTGGTGTAAAGTCATCAGGGCAGACATCACACACTAAAGAGGAAGTACACATGTACAGCTCCCCATGCCCCTAGAGTCTTTGATACCAGCTGTGAGGATATGTAATATCAGGTAATTAGAGCAGAAGTGGGGAGGGTGGCAAACCTCAGCAGAAAAAAATCTCTCCTCTAACCAACCACAGCTGGGCATTAACGTAAAGTAAAGTTTACGAGGCGGCCGTCATTTTCGCCCGAGGTTTCTTGTAACAACCGACATTCACGATCGTGATTTTGTTAGCATCTGTTTTGTGTCTCGTGCCAGTCTGAAAAAGAATGAAGCTGAGACAGAATATTTGGCTCCTGAATATTCAGATCCTCCATCCGACATCTCCATTTTGTTTCCTCCATGAGTGGTGCAGGAGGTAACATGAGAACGTCGCCTGCTATGAGGGGGGAGGGGCAGGATCAAGAGCCTCCTGCTCTGCCAACTGTCGGCACCCATTATCTTGTTGTTATCCTATTTGCACACCATAAGCCCACATTGTCATCTGCAATATCCATTTCTGTAATAACATGTTCGGGTGCCCAAATCCCCTTAACTCGGCTGTTTGAATGCGGCAGAACCCAGGGATTTTGTGGGTAGATAGATTTTCGAACTCCCAGCTTGCAGAATTTCCCATATTGGTGCGTGTTTGTGTGTGTCTCTACCAGCCAGTAGTACCAGGGCTGAAATTTGCTGTCTGTCCAAACAATATGAACTTCATGACATGAAATTGATGAAAATACATTTTTTGTTAGCTTAAAATGACAGATTCAACAACGAAAGTTAACAACATGGGCTCCCAAACAATGAGTTGGATAGAAAAAACTTGAAAGCTGGAGACAGCCCTGGTCTCTACTCTCGAGGCATGTGTTCAGTGTTATGCTGAGTGGGAACAATGTGGCACCAGGTATCTGATAACCGTCACACAAATCATTCCCTAAGATCTATGGCTGTGTCCTTGGGTGAATGGAGAGACGTCCTTTTTTCTGTAGCAGGTTGGAAAATTGATTTCCTGTTAATGATTGCATGATGGTCTTGTCTTTGGCATGCCTGAATGAATGACTTGACAAAGGTCTGAAGTGTGTCTGTGTATTGTTACACCTAATGATTGATAAGGTTTCAAAACTAAGTTTCAGCATCTCTGGGATACAGTTGGTACATTTCCTCTCATTCGTTTTTTCTGCTGAGGGATACTCGCACACATAGGACATCTTGTCTTTTCCTTCCAAAATGGTCTTAAAAAAATCACAAAGTGCTTCATAAAATACATAGCCTTGAACTGATTTTGCCTGAATTATCAGTGCTGGAAAGGCTGCCCATGACAAGCTAGTTGTCTTGAAAGTAGCCAGGTCATCTGGACATTCTGTCCAAGGGACAACCAAGTCTGTACAGTGTAGGATATCTACAAATGATATACCTGCATTTTCTTGAAAATAGCTGTACAACAAATCAGTCCATGGCTCAGCATTCACTGGCTAGACTGTCACCATATATGTTGGAATGTTGGAGATGTCAGAATCATCATATTAGATGTGGTTTATACCATCTTATTGTCTCAGATAAAAAGGAATTGCAAATCCCTTAGGCCCTTGGTTTGCTTGTTATGCTTGTATATATTAGACATTGTCAGATCCGTTAATCCAGACAGCTGCCATCATGTAACAACAAATAAATAAGTAAGCAAGCAAATACACAGGTTAAGTGCTTTAAAATCCCCCAAATGTAAAATCAGCTAAGTGGCATTTCCCCTCATGGAACAGATTGTTGTCGGTACAATAAACAAGAAGTCTTTATGTACGCAACAATTAAAAGTCTTTTCAGGTTTCTGTTGCCAGTGTGGCCTATTTCTGTCTGTAGCTAGCCTCAAATGAAGCAGACATAAAGCAGCAATGAATGAGACTTCACAAGTGCCCATTGACCTCAAGGATACCTATCTAAACCAGTACTTACTATAGTAGGAAACAGATTTGTTCCATGAATGTTAACACTATAGAGCTTCTAGTAGCTTGATTATTATGTATATAGGCTATGACTATGTCTGGACGTTTCAAAGTGTGTAATCGGTATGGAAACGTTCTTGTCATTTTCCATCTATGTTCTCTGCTAATGTGAGTGGATCAATGTCAGTGTGGAATCAAACTTAACATTGATTCATTGGCCCCCATGTACTTGAACATGGGATTCTCCAAAAACAGATTCGTTCCTATATTAAGATAGATAGATGTAACCTTTTAAGAGTGCATTCCTTTCAAGTAGGCATGCATATTTCATGAAATCATGCTATTAGGGAGAATCCTGACCTCCTGTGGCACTTACTGAAACAACAGTCATGTTCAAAGTCATCTCTTCATCTGCGCGGCCATTTCCGAAGGACATTGTTCCACCATTAGGAGGGTAAAGTCAAGAAGGATCGCCCTTCGCCCTTGATTGGGAAACATGTACGTGTCTGTCAAAACCAGATACACGCACGTTTGAAACCCATATCTTGAGTAAAAAGAAAAAGCTATTTTTCGGAAGATGACGGTATCTTTGTATGAGTATTTCTTCACACCGTTATATGAGAGAAGAAGAAATCGTCGTCACTTAGTTGGCTATTATTGTGATACTGCACAGGTGATACAATTTCAAAAGTATTGATCACTAATCAGTTTATCAGCTTAGACATATGTTTATGTGATTGGAATGCAGTGATACTATTATATGATTAGATGTCACGGAAACCAGACAGGCGCCCTTATATATCCTCATACACTGTTAAATCTCATATTTCTAACCAAGGCATGATTTATGCCACCCTCTTAATAGGCCTATCCAATGAGACACAGCCTTCTGAGACTTTTTTGATTCCACAAAGGGAAAACTTAAAGACCTCACAAAAGACCCAATTTGGCTCCTTTTCTTTCTTAAACCTTTATTGTCATTGACTTCATATCTGAACTACTTTTCTTTAAAAAAAAATGCTAATTGTTTTTTCTTAACAGAGAAAAGTTGAAGAGTCGATTGTAGTTGAGGAAAGAATACTGGATGGAAAACAGTTTGCTTGCACTGCAGTCAAATTCTACCCACAGAAAGGTCTAATCAGAGAGACCAGTGTCAGTCCTCACACTATTGTCTTTGCAATCTACGTTTGACTTTAAAAGAACAATCGTAAAGGGCATGATTGGCAGTTTTACTACAGGTGATCAGCACAGCTTCTTCACGTCAGTGGCCTCCGTCACAATGAACCTCGCCAGACAGAGCCTAATCCCCTCACCAGCATCATAACTCTTACAATAATAGACTGTTGCGATGTGCTTTATCCCGTCCTCCAAACCTCCATGCCTCCATCACAAGCATTTAGCCTGTGGAAAGGGAAACCTTGGGTTGACCAAACCCATAATGACACCCGTATTCTATGGTAGCCCAGTCTCTTTGTCCTGGTTGCAACCCATGTTAGGCTGGTCTATTGCTCAACGTATTACATGCATCAGTATCGTTTAATGTTAAAAATAGACATAATAACTTTTTGCTTTTTTAGGTTTCTAGTGAAATACATCAGATACCAATTTTTAATGTCACCCGTATCACAGGTGTAACTATGCATAATGTATTTCATTATGCAAAAATTGTTTTATCACTATCTAAATTGTTCTGACGTTGCCAGACTTTCACAAGGGGAAACAGTTCAGGAAACAGTAGGGGGGTAGACCTGCCCCTAGGCCTCTGCACCAGGAGAAAATTTGCCGCTCCCCTGATAGCATAAACACAGCCTGAATTTAAACAAAAACAGATACTTGTATATGTTTCTGCTTAAGTGTAGACGTTACATATTGCAGAAATGTTAAAGGGATCACTCCTTCCTCTACACAGCAGTGTATTGAAGGAGAAAGAATCATATAGATGATGTATCGTGTTATGAATCAATGAATAAGAGAGCAGTTGAGTGAACGAAGAAAAGGTTAATACCACCTCTTGTCTTTGTGACAAAGACAGAGTGGTCTCCATCTGATATGCTATTAAAGTTTCCAACCAGCCGAGTTTCTTCATGACTTAAGGTCAGGGGAGCCATTTTGTATTCGGAAAATCATCTGCTCATCCATAACATGCAGACCCGGCATCAAGGAAAATAAGCAAGGAAATTTCTCAATGTCAATTATTCCTCTGGAGGTGTCCACCTCACATTCTGCCTGGGGGGAACATCAATTATGTCTGTTTGTATGCCAGGTGCCGTAAAACTTCAGCATTTTATAGAGCATGCGACCACCATGTTAGGGAGTGGCTACAAACTTGCACAGTTAGTCAGCGGTGCAGAGTTTTCAAGGATGATATTCCTTTTTTGGTGCAGCTCAGATTCCACCCATCCAAACGTCTTGTGCACTGGACATGTTCCTAAGAGGATTAGGCTTTGGTTAAAGCAGAAGTCGTTGATTTTTTTGGATAAATCAATGCTGGTGTGCCTTATCAAGTATTATGGAGGAGTCCGATTCTTGATGTTCCCCAGTCATCCACCTAACCCCATCCTCCATATTACTGGCTCAAACCTTGGCAGGCACCTGTAGTGTAGTACCCTCAGATAAAGTTACCCAGCACTGTCTCTGGCCATTCCAAACTACAACCTATCAAACCCCTCAGCAGGATGGCAGGCCCTGCAGCATGCCTGCTGGCACCATGCAAAACTTATTGGGTTTCACCCATGTAATGAGATTAGCCTCAGCCAAGGCTATTACATTTTCCACACTTTAATTATTAAAACAGCCATTAAGCCGCGAATTGTGTATTAAACATCCCCCTGCAAAGGGCAAAAATTATGGAATCTGTTTCTGTAGGCAATGAATTTTTGGATACACTATGTCGCCATTAGTCTACTTTAATTGATTAATGTATCTATTGGGGGTTCTTCCCCCGTTGCAGCGAATGCGAATATTCGGTTTTCAATTTTACGAATGATCTTAATGGCTTTTTCGCAGATCCTGACGCGCTCAGACGTGCATCTGATCTTGACAGTTGACTCCCCCGATGTGTGAAAAACAATATTCACTGTTAATAATTCTTTTTAAAGGCATTCTTTTGGGAATATATCATACTTCCACTTTTCCTTTCACATGCTAATCAGAGGATGCAAATTCCGGTTCCTTCTGGCTGGTTTGATACCAAAATGATGAAGCAAAGTATCTGATGCGAAAAGGCAACCCAATTAGAAACTGTGAAATATCAAAAGGACATGGCGTGTCCATGTTTCTGATAGATAGCACACATTTCCATAAAAAGGTGAAGAAGCTAGGACTGTGGATAATAAAGCACCGGCTGTTGGGACTGTGGGCAGAGTCAGTTGAGCAGAAATAATCCTACATGTCGTTAAACCCTCTCGCTTTCACACTTTCATCAACGCTGTGGTAAATTAGAAACATGAAACTGTTGTTGAACCGACAGTCCATAGCAGGTACGGCTTTGTTCATGTAATAGATACAAAGAGGGTCCTTTGTGGGTTGCCATTTATTCCCATCCCTGTATATTGAAATATTACGCACACTTCAAATGCATAGCCCTTGCCGTTCCAATCATGAAGTTTGGCTGAAAAGTCATTTTGTGTGCTGAAAGAAGCTACGGGCGCTATTATATACGCCTGCAGAAATGGAGCGGGGAGGACGATAAGTACCCTGCTGAGACACCCACACATACATGTACCCAACCTACTTTCAAGAACACCATTATATCCCTTAGTTTCCTCCCAGAGAAAGATGGGTCAGGGGATATTGATGGGGGCAACTCAATCCAATACATGTTAGATGAAGTCATTCCTCAGGAAACACAATAGCGCTAATTTTTCACGGCCGCCGCTAAGATCTTTTTGAAGGTGTAACCAGTCATCTTCTCTGGAGAGACATCCCCTCTCTAGATCGCATCTTGAGGACCATCAATCTTGAAGTGTGTTATGTTTGAAAAGTCGCCGTGTGAATACCAAGTACGCAGTCTGTGCCGCGAGTGTTAACTTGCAGATTGTAATCTATCTATCTATTCAAAGTTTTGGAGACATTTCTTTGCGCCAGCACGGATGATGGGGACACATATCTCGTGGAAGATGAAGATGCAAGGTGATCTTGCGGATGGTTCCTGAATGCACATCGCTCTTTCAGAACAGGTTGCAGACTCTGAAAGAGGTGCTGCAAGGATTTGAGTTTTTTAACCAAACAGAAATGCAATGATGTGGTTGAAATCTTCAAATAATGATAGACTTTTAACTCTTTGGAAAATCTTGGTTACCCCATTATTTGGTGACACATTTGTGATAGCAAGCAAGCAAGACATGTTTTCGTTTGTTGGAAAATATTATAGCAATTGCAAAGACATCATGAACAGCAAATGTTGCCAATGGCTTCACCAGTACATTTTCATGGATATTGAGACATCATTGCCTCTTGCCACATTTAAGCACCACAGTCTCGTAAACCTGTCATTTACATAGCCCTCCTTAATGTTGGATTGGGAGCACATTAGCCAGGTTTCCTTCCCAAAATGATTTTGAAATGTTTTGCCGTAGCTGGCCATAAGAACCAACCTCTTGTATATAATGGCAATTTTCTGTGGATAGTGTGATAGATAAGTATAAAGGTGGCAAGGTTGTTTGTTGGAATGGGCCAGCGAGATAAGTTTTTGACGGTTTTCAGATGAAGTTATGGCGTGTGACCCATTTGGATGGAGTCAGCACATTTAGGGAAACGTGTTAGACGTTCAATATTGCAGCTCGGATACGCACGGTTCGTCCCGCTGATTGAAAGCGTGATACAGAGACCAAGATATATGTGTTGGAGATTTACTCGTACATGCAAGCGCAGTCACCTTTGCCAGGACCCGGCACGGAAGCAGATATCGGAATTGCTGAATGTGCGATAGGGTCTGCGTCAAGGTGACGAACAATCAACAAGCCTCTTAATAATTTACACGACCGCCCAAATAGCATATTTTGAATATATTCTGACACGAGCGCTCCGATTCATATGAAAATGTGCCCTTCGCGTGAACTTCTGTAAAATGGCAGTGCAGGGGAGGCTGAAGGTTAGGTGATGGCGAACCCCCCACCTCCCCAGATTGGTTAGCTTTTGATGCGGGGACGATGAATTACCATTGTTCGCTCGTTGATACACAATTCATCACGCCCAACTGTCAACGATGTTATGCCTTAATATTTTGAGTGAAATTAGCCCCCTGAAAATGCTGACATGTTATAGGAAACGTTGGATGATGGATAACCCCCAGCGGGGTTGTACGCGTCTCCAAAGGCTCCGCGCCGATATTGCTACATATCCTTGCTTATCATTTCACACTCTGCTTCCCCTACTTCTAATTTTGTTGCCAAAATTGCCACCTAATTGATGCGGCAGGCGGAGATTGCAGGTGATGGGAGTGTCGCTTCGATTTCAGAAAAACAAGGAAACCCGCCGAACTGGAAAGACGATACCTTACACCTACAGATGCTACACAAGTTTGGAGTTGATACAATCTGGGATCATAAAGTTCACTTGGTGGAGAAATACCTTAATAGCATTTGTACCCGAGAATACCCCATTGCGATCTAATCGAGCACCATATCCTTCCCCTATCTTTGGACCCCTTAATTGTCAGCGCGGGGACTTAACGTGACAAAATGCACTCCCAACCCAGGGGAACAGTTTGTAGGCAGTATCTGTGCTTATAACTAATGCATGAAACAGTGCAAATCACTTTGGCTGCAGCTCAGCCTCAAGGCAGATGTTACCCATTTCGGGAAGAAAGCAAAGTTCATGTTGGCTGATCTGCAAGAAGTAAGAGTTAGATTAGGAGTGCATAGATTTCAAGATTACGTGACATTGTTGTATTAAGCATACTTTGCAGTATAATAATTATGATTTTTGCATCTTTTCCCTCCTTCTGATTGCCTCACTCCTGACAATCTGTTTCTTCCAAAAAAGTTTCTTCCTTGCTTTTAATTTTATCCCTTGGGTTCCAGTTGGTTACCATCCTTCTTGACTTAATTGTTCCCCTTGAAATGTAATCAAGTTGAAACATTACAATGTCAAAGGACATTGCAGATGAGCTTGATGAAGGCCAAGTCTGCTTGATATTACTGAGTAGACTGTCGTTAAGGCCATCACTGCATCTAACCCTAATTTCTGTAAAGGTGACACCCTTGACTTGTGCGGTAACGGATCCAGTTTTGGCACAGGGTTGAGCCAAAAGACAGAGAAGGCCTGTGTTATTCCTGAAACAGTTTGATTTGATTTGATTTAATCTACTTCTTTGGCTGTAAAAAAAGTACAGCCAGGGCTACCCAACTAGCCGAAGGCTTTTACAAAGGACTTAGCCCTGGTAACTGAACAACTTACAAAATTCAATACAAACTTTCACAAAGCACATGCGAATGTATAACAGGGATTCATGGAGCCAAATGATTTTGATGTATCTTTTTCAGTTCTTGGTGCAGAAATGTCATACATTTTTTTTCTTTACCGTGTTTGTGATGAATTTTTCAACTATTCCAGTTTGGATTCACAGATTCAAGGTTCTCACCTTCTGCTAAAAGCTGAAGCACTGTTTGGGTACTCAGATTCAAATGACACAGTCCATGATCGTTGGACATTTGTGCCATCAAAGGCCAGATTCTCTGAAGTCCTTAGATTACAGGTACATTACCTCTTTCTTGCGGTAAGTAGGTTACTTTAAAGACTCCTTGCTGCAGTAAAGTTAAAGCACTATTCGGATACTCAGATTCACGTTGCACAGCCCTGCTTGTTAGACAGTTGTGCCATTGATGGTCACAAATCCTTTAAATACTGAAGTACTGCATTTCTCTAATCCTCCCACCCAAGAGTGCCCTCCCATCAATCCCACCATAAAACAATCTCCACACAAATGGTGCTAATTTTCCATCACTTTTACAGCTGCTCAGAGGGCCTCCAGTGTACAGTAGAAAATTTGTCATTGGATATTGATTGCAACAGTAATAGACTTTCGGACTAAAGCCCTCAACCATCTGATTTTACCATTTATAACTGCGGTGTCCTGTGAATTGACAGCCCGTAGCTTGCAGCTTGGTTATGATTGACACCAGACCATTGATCATGTCCCCTTGTTGGCCTAAAAACTATTTCTGGAAAATTGGCATTTGGTTATTCAAAACTGTTACAAACCTCAATGTCATAATGATTAAAGCTGTATTTCCTCTTTGTGTCAATGCAGGATAAATTCATTCCACTACACTCCAATAAACTTTTGGTTCTGCAAAAGAGACAAAAAAATAGATGATTTTAAACCATGTCTGTTTTAGACATTTAACTATCATAATTGAAAATTTCCTTTGTATATCATCTCATTTTGTCTATCACCAGTACTCATTTGAGCAATTCATTGTAGAAGAATGGATCCATCTCGAAAAACTTTTATGAGGCTCTAGCTCAAGTATGTGCTAAATCATTCGATGTGTAATTGAGACAACCTTTTGTTTCCATATTAGATGACAAACTCATCCTGGTAGGTCATAATTTCCCACCAATAATCCTGTAACTCTGTTGGGATTTTTTCTGAGTTAATGAGCCGGTACCCTGTTGGAGGGTCCTCCCCTTTGTGCTCTGCCCCCTCTCCAAACGTGCTCCATCCATCATGGCGGGGTCTCTTCCCTCTGACAGACAGGTGTACGTAAGGTGGGGCAGAATTGTGACTGGGAACGCAACTGGAGCACGGACATTTGCATTTGAAGGGTTATTCTATAGATAGTATGATATACTATGAATATACCATATATGTTGCATATTCATATACCATCTACATTGCATATGGCAAAGTGCAGGTGTATAGAAATTGAAAGCATAAGATATCTTGAAACTTGATGACATCCTTATAAAAGATCTACCTTAGCACAGAGATTTGCATTTGAAGGGTTGCATGCTGTAGATTCTATAAAACTTCTTTTACCTAGATGATTTCAGGCTCTCGATTACCCTGTCCTTTTTTGTGTGTCGGGGAGAGGGTTGGTCAGGGTGTTCCCATGCACTTTGTTTCAGAGTCTCGATGTTTATTGTATAACCTTGTTCCAGTATTCACAATTAGCATTATTTTTTATGAGAGCTATATAACCTCCTTGGAGCATGCTATAATGTTGTCTGTGCCAAGGCTGAGGTAAAGGTGCCTGATTCCAGCAAAAAGGATCAGGCCCACTATCTCATGAACACGTACAGGATGAGTTCTGAAATGCACTGTGGGAAGTTGTTGTAATAGGATGGGAGGATAGGCCAGTAATAGTAAATAGAATTGTAAGTTGGGACTCCATTATCTAAACCTTTCGTCAAAGATTGTTTATACGTTATTCTTAAGACTACCCCATCTTGACTGTAATTATGCCAATTGAATAGAATTGGGATAGCCCCAAACCCCAGCCTCCTCCCCTGTGCCCAGTCATCTGTAGCCTTGCCAAGATGCCAGGGTGGAAGGTGCCTGCTTCCCAGCATAATGGCCATATCACATGTGGTTATACCACCTATATATCAACCCTATGCACCACCAGAGCACCGCTACCATCTGTGCACGGTGTACTGTTGCAAAATTTGCCTTTGTGTGGAGCTAACAGGATCGTTCCACCTTGTAGGACACCTCTACCCCTCTTGGAGGTGTGCAGGATCAATGTATAGGTTTATTTACACTACCTTGCACTCATTGTTGTCACGGAAACAATGTCGGGAAACAATTTACAACTTTCCTCTACAAACATCTTTATCACACTGCTATGAATAGGAGCAAAACAGATATTATAATTGGATACTGCAGTTAAAATTGTTTTGTTTTATTGGGATAAAGATTACTAATGTTGCTTGTAAGGAATAGGAGCATCATATTCTTGAAGAGAACAAAGGATATGAAACCTTCCTCGCGCTAGTACATCTGCAAGGAGTAGGGTTGCAAAACATGCCTTTGTACCTGTAATGGGATCATTCCACCTTGTGGGAATCATCCCACCACACCCGGTGAAGTTCAGTGGAGGACGCCGCTCATGCAGAGACACCCTGGCGTCAGTATCCGGCTGGAGAAGAGACGTTATTGTGTTCGCTGAATGCGGGGGAAAAAATATGAAAAAATCCTATCAGAACGATGTGGGGTAGCCAGGTTCATTTGCTTTGTTCACCTTAAGCTAATACTTTTCAGATGATAACAACTACATTGCATATGGCAAGGTGCAGGTGTACAGGAATTGAAAGCACAAAATATGTTGAAACTTATGATTAGCATTAATATCCATAAACAAAATCTACCCTAGGACATAGGCCAAGTATGATTATCTACCTCTACCTGTTAAAGATGCATTCCAGGATCAATGAAGGGACAACACAAACAATGTTAATTTCTTGTCCTTCATGCCACCTTGAAATGGACATGTTATTTTAATATTTTCCATCACTACAAGTATCAAACTATTGGTTGGTTTTGCTTGTTGCTCATTGCTACTATCAGTCGTCATCTAAGACTTAAAGACGAGCACTCATAAGAACTTCCTAGTTTACAGTGTAACTTTCCTACGTTCCAATATGTACCAGACCCATATTGTACTCTCATCAAGTCATGCTTGACTTCCATCTACAAACAGGGATTTTTCCACACAGTTGGGGGGCACACCTTCACCAGGGTGCTAAGTGCTCTTTGATATACCAGACACTCAAGTGGGTTATGATTTGTGGAGCAGGTTTCGGCAGGAATTTGGCCATTAGATGCCTGTAGTTTTGTCTGTCACAGCGTGAGTGGATCTAGTGGGGCTTGAGGGAGCTCTAGGTCTTGTGTGATACAGATGTTGGGATTAGTTTTATTTGAGGGTCCATTTGTTCAACATGTTGTGATGAGGTTGGGGACCTTCTTTACGGGAGGGATGGTAACTCAAGTATCAGGGGTTACTAAAGTTGAGGTGGCCCTTGTGATCCTGTCTTATCCTTTCATATAATGTCAAAGCTGATTCATTCTGTTGAATCTTTACATAGTGAAGGGTACCTCCCACATATTAAAGTATTGCAGCCAAACTTTCTGTATGTCAGGGAAAATGTGTGTTTAAAGGTGCCAGCAAAGTTTGGTCTGAAGTCTACTGTCAGCAAAGTTTGGAAAATACACATTTGCCAAATGTTTGACACTGCTTTTCACATAGGTATAAAGGTGTATATATGTATATACACATTTCAAAGAGCCAGTTGAAAAATAATACATTGTTGTGGTAAAAAAGTTTTTGTTTTCATAACCTTAGGACCTAAACTTTGGCCAAAATTAAATTTCCTGCAGCATATGGTGTTGCAGAAGGTCTTGGTCCTTGCCAGGAGGAGATCTTAGCAGGATTTCTAAACCTGATACAGATTGATGGTCTGAAAGCAACCGGGGTACCTGAGTACCTCACTCTGAGCTTTAGACTTGATAACCTTTGCAAATCAGTGGACACAGGGTCGTGATCACGCAAGTTCTTCAAAAGTGACCTGTAGCCTTTATAGCGTCATTGTTTTTTTTATCACAAGAAAGCAGGAAACATGTATATACTAACAGCCCTTTCCTTTGATGGATTGCTAAAGAAATTTCATAGAAAAATACTTTTAATATGTTTTATTGTCTTTCAAATCATACTTTTACATCTTACATAATGTTCCTATTATGAAATCAAGGTTTACCAAAAAAGAAGTTGCAAATCCAACTTTGGTCTGTACGGTTGTTTGGCAGGGGGCCTACTGTGCTCAGTAAGCCAAGTATTGCATCACCTCGTCATGTGACCCGACCTTGTACTGCTACTGACAACAACATCCAGGCTGTCAGTCATATCACACCTGCTCACTCATAGCATGTCCAACCCCTGTGGTGTTTGGCATTGCCTCTCAGTGAGGGGATTGCTCATTCTGTTGCCAAAGTTCTACATGTAATTGTTGGTTTCCTATGTAATATCCTCTGCTAACATATTATTTGTTGGCTTCACAGAAGATTTTTCCCATTTCATCACTTCTGGAAACAATTTGTTGTTTGTTTTATGTATTATTATAAAAGAATATCTTTTTGAAATTTTCTAAAGGGATGTTTTGAAACTCCAAGATTTCCCCAAACAACCCAGATCTTTACTGACTTCAAACTATTGTAACATATCATCTCAACCCTCTGAGAATGTTATAAGTAGAGCTTGAAACTACTGGTTGATTGTCTTGCACAGAATAATGTGTGTGCACATTTGCTCTAGATCAGCAATGAGGGAGTTTTGCCCAGCTTTGTGCAATTGACTTTCCATCATTATGCTTTTAGTGATTCATGAAAAAGGTAAAGATTGAACCTTCTCCCTTCATCCATACCATACAATACCCACAATCTCCCCCCCCCCCCTTCGCCTTCAGTTCTGAAAGACGAAGCTGCCCCCTCCTGGTTGGTCAGGTTTTTTGGACTGTGCCAGTTCCCAGCGGGGTTTTTTCGTTGTCTGGTCACCAGCAGAGCTGTCTGGCCTACCCTCCAATTTGTAGCCATGTGTCTCAGCCAGCCTTTCCAGTTCTCTCTCGCCATGTCATTCCCCTTACAAAGGAGAACAGTGGGAATCCTGCATGGAATCCGCAGTATTCAGGATAATTTCACATGACAGATTCCCCCTTTAATCGTTTATTTCAAGTGGTTTTACCCTACCTCTCGGAAGGTGGTTGACCTCAGAGAGATTTCTTGGTCACTCCTCAAAGTTACTAGCTGAATTCTTAATGTTGCTGAGCTAGAAAATTTAATGAGACTTAAGTAAGAGAGCCCCGGGGCTAAAGTGAGCAAGATACTGAGGAAAAGTCTTAGATTTTGGCACCGTCCTAGTGGTTAAGCAACTGTTATCTTGCATTGTTGCATCCATTGTATGTTTGTCATATGCTTTGTGAGACACGGCATGAGGTGTCTCGGAATATAGCTGACCACAATGGTGGCACAAAATCGTAGGACGCCACTCAAGAGTCGCGGGTGCTTTGAAGTTCACTGTCGCCATCTCCCAGAGGTCCTAACCCTTGACCGGAGGCTACAAAGCAAATGAGATTTCATTCCTTGGAAAGTGGAAAATTGGGAGTGAAGAGGGAATACAAAATGCTGCTCATTTGCATCTGAATAAAACGATTGTCCGGCAGAGATACGGTCCTCGGGTTGCACGGACTGTTCTCCGGCCTTTCACGTTTGTATCAACAAGACCATTACGTGTGCAGGTCAGCCATTGTGTGTATGGTCGCTGTTTGTACTGCCCAGATTTTGTTTGAACAGACATTGTGTTCAATGCATACACCATATATTTTCACAGCCTGTCACTTTTACTCCAGTTACGTTCCTAACATACATTTGTCTACACAAACACACCACAAATATATGGTATAATATTGATACAAAAAAAGAATAACGTTACAGGTACAAAGGTGTACAAGGATAAGACTTTCATTGTTTCATGTGACAACCTGCAAAGCATGATTTGAATTGTCTAGCTTTATATTCAGCAAATTCATATCTACCTGGCATTGCAAGATGTCAGTGTTTACCAACAGAGTGCCACTTGTAAAGTCTCGTAACGATATCAAGCTAATTGTGGATCCAAATAAAGTCAAAGTCAAACAAGATTGTTTGAGGGAAATGCTTAAGGGTGAACAACACTTACACTTAGAAATCTGATATAGAGACTTATCATTAGCAAGATGCTGATACTATCCAATATTGTTACAACAAAGTTCAGCAGTAAAGCTAGAAGGTCAAGCCTTATCATCTCTGCCACTTGCAGTTCTGGGTAGAATCAGTAGGTGGCCATACAACTGCACCAGCTCATCAACCATCCAGCTTCATTGCCATGACCTATGGAGAAATTTCTGGACATCATATAACAATATCATATGCTGTTTCCTCAACTTAAGACTTTATTGTCATTAAAGAATTGTCTATCCTTGTTTATGTATATTTACCTATTGTTCATTTGTGTGCTCCAGATCTTGATTGTCATTTGAAAATTGGTTACCTATCTTCAGTTTATCTTATATTTACCCATTGTTCTTTCATGTGTTCCAGATCTTGCTGTATACAGAGAGCATCCATGGCAAGTGGCACTTCCATGACATCGTGGCCATCTTTTCACGCAACTATCTCCACCAGAGGACAGCACTGGAGATCTTCTTTGCAAACAGATGTAAGTGAAATGAATAAAACACTTAAGGCCATATCCTGATTTAACATTATTGTCAATAATATGCGGAAGGTTCCAAGAAATCCCCCATGCATGTTGTACATGTATGTAATAGATGTTTGAGCTCTACATATGTACTCTCCAAGCAGAGGTTCGACTCCAGTTTGTTCCAAACTAGCTGATAAAATGAAAACCTGACGAAATAGAAAGCCTAAAAAGATGTCAGAAGCAAGCTGGTGCCAAACCTCTGCCTGGAGGGTATACATGTGTCGGTACTAGTATGTTGAGTATCTTCTTTTTTTCCCTGTGACCTTCCCGAATCTCTCCTTGTTGGTGCCTCCCCTTTATCCACTGCTCCTGCTGGTTTGATTGACAGTTATGACAGACAGGCCTTTTGGGTTTTTATGGGGATTAGCGTGGGTGTCGGGTTCTGCAGTTTCCATGACAACCTAGTACTCCGTAGGTGACACAGGTGACATCGTGGTAAATCACTTGATATCAAATGTCATCACTCAAAACAATCCAGCCATGACTGGAGCACCAGCAATGTCACAACAGTGTCATCTTCCCTGGCTTTACAAAAAAGACAGAAATCACAAGAGTTCGGAGACCTCATACCTCCTTAAAATATTTCAAGCCTTTGTAGATTTATTGTTTCTTCTTATCTAGTGGATCTTAAGTTGTGCTGACCACAAAAAAACTAGAAACACAGACAGGCACACATACACACAGACAGACACACCAAGAACAATACCTCCATTTTTCATGGGGGTAATAACAGGATTGGATAGTTTTTCTCAAATTTGTTACTGATTAACCAAGAAATTCCGATTCTTGAAAAAGACAATAAAGTCGAAACCGGTCGAATACCAGTCTCCGCTGTCATTTTCCCAAGAACTACAAATGATGATTAACCAAGAAATGTTACATGTAAGTTTCAGAAGTTGTTATATTTCTACTATCATTTTATCTTCCTAACTTCACACTTAATGTTTGCCATGTTGATGCTTTGCAGCCTCCGTGATGTTCAGTTTTCCTGACCAGGCCACAGTCAAAAAAGTGGTGTACGCCCTCCCCAGGGTAGGGGTGGGAGTCAACTATGGGCTGCCACAGGCCAGGTAACATACAGAAGTCATCTCAAGACTCCCTCAAAAGTTCTATCTTATTGTAGAGTGGAAATCATTTCCACCGAGTATTGTAGGAGCATTGTCACTAGATAGCTTTAGACAACGTTTGCAGTTAGATGTGCAAAGGTTAGGTGTCACAGGTCGTTCCATGTACTAATAGTAATATAACCAGCTGCTGCCGCCGCACTAGTGCCTGCAAAGCTGATGTGTTATGCCAAAGGGCAGTTATACCGACTATATACATGTATAGATACAGATACAGGTCAGTTCAACCCATGTTGAAATGCTACCTACTTGATTTGTGGACATTTTGATTGAACAGGATTTAATTGAACATTTCAATATCACTATTACAAATGACAACAATAAATTGTCTCCGTCATGAGTAAGTGTAATGTTGTTGATGTTTGTTTACAGGAGAGTATCCTTGGCAACACCAAAGCAGCTGTTCCGTATGTCGAACATGACGGCCCGCTGGCAACGCCGCGAGATCTCCAACTTTGAGTACCTGATGTTCATCAGCACGATAGCTGGTAGGGACATCAGTGACATCGTGAAATCACGTTGAAGTTAGCAGTTGTCAAATGATGAGTTACCTAACCTTGACTAGGATGATGTGCATATTGTAGGGAAGACAACATATTTTTGAATGTTTCTATTTGGAGACGTGAGATTCCAGTACCTACCTGTTTGTGATGGTGGCCCAAAGCTCTAATTTGGCATCTGTATCATTTAGGTTTTGGTAAAACAGGTTTGGGAAACCGCACAGTCCATGTGATTCAACAGTGCCAGACTTTTAAAATTCCTTGCATCTTCAGACCTTGGAAGGTCTAGCTGTTCCCAAAAGGTGTTCATTAGTGAATTGTAGGATTTTCTTTGAGCAGCTTCTGTTGTCTTTCTCAGGTCGAACGTACAACGATCTGAACCAGTATCCGGTGTTCCCGTGGGTGCTGACTAACTATGAGTCAGAGGAGCTGGACCTCACACTGCCGAGCAACTTCCGCGACTTGTCAAAGGTCAGAGTTCATGTCTGAAGTCGTACAATAAACACACATCAAGTAGGAAAAATACTGAAGTCCTAATGTTTTGGGCTGTTCCATCTATTGCTCTACTAGAAGTATCAGACAAAGCAATCATTTGTTTACTCCAAAATGAGATACTACTATAAATGCAGAAATGTTTGCGGTGGTTTTATGTTCGCGGTTTTTGCGGTGGACTCTTCAGCGCAAACTTAAAACCACAGCGAAACTTTTTGCCCACCTATGACTAGTGCTACTATTGTTTCGAACGCGAACCTAAAACCACCGTGAACACTACATTTTCTCCCTACGGCAAAATAAAAACCACGCAAACTTAAATGCATTTACAGTATTAGGCATCACCTCGCAATGGCAAAGACTCTGCACAGAAATGGATGAATCATTTATCATTAATAGAAAGTTAGGGTACCTCCATGAGTTATGAGATGTCAAGAAGGAAGTGCATGTGTTCTACAATATGGAGAGCATGTAAGGTATAGTGCAGTTCATAGGAATTCAGCTAGGTGGCATCATTATATTAGTAAACTTTAGGGGAGACCATTGACAGCACTCTGCAAGTACGATATTGTTTGTGCATGTCATTATCTTTATCATAACAGTAATAGTTTCTTAATGTTGCAAAGCTAATATATCCTTTACGATGAAACAGCCCGTTGGAGCTTTGAACCCGAAGCGCCGATCGTTCTTCCAAGAGCGTTACGAGGCATGGGATGACCCTGACATTGCACCTTTCCACTTCGGGACACACTACTCCACTGCAGGCTTTGTTCTCAACTTCCTCATCAGATTAGTAAGTCTAGCTTTCTCCAGAATCCTAATGCTTCTTTCTATGAAGAAATTGCCTCTAACTATAAATCAAGCAACAGTTCTGTTATCATGTGCATACAGCTTTGTGTACTACAAGTTTGTTGTTCACAAAAAGGTGATGATTTACATTTTTTGTACTTCTGTACACTTGATCCATGGTCTCCAAAACAAATGCTACCCGGTACCAGTGTACCGTAAAGCTGTATTGTCTGCTTTTTTTTATTGACTCATTATTTTGACTTTGTGGTATGATGATAATGGTCATAAGACTATGTAGCAAAATTAACACACCTCATTTTCCACTGCCCTCCCCCAGGAGCCGTTCACCACAATGTTCCTGAATCTCCAAGGCAACAAGTTTGACCACGCCAACCGGACCTTCTCCAACATCTTACAGGCTTGGAGGAACTGCCAGAGAGACACCTCTGATGTCAAGGTACAGGGAACAAGACATAAAGCTGATGCTGCAGTATTTACACAAACATTTAGACTGATAGCAGACTGAATTGTTAGTTTCCAAGCCACATTTTGCAGTTTGTATGTGTACATGTAACTATGTACCAACCATAAATTTTGCAATCTCTGTGCATTCCTCCATATGCAGAAATTCCGATGGCAATCACACGGAATATCTTTTCAGTACCAAGGACAAGAACATGAAAAATGTCCTTGCCATCATTCTGACTTGTATCCAAGTTTTCCTGTTTCTGTTTTATTGCTTCTTTCCACAGAGTTCCATTGATAAGTACTAGTACGTTGTTGTGGCTGTCTGTTTGCAGAGTTCTGCCTGTAAAATACAGTTTTCTATGTATTTGGAAGCACTCTTTAGATTCTCACTGAACAACAAAATTTGACTGTTTTTCTTTGGACTCCTCCAAGTTGCTGTTGCTATTTGGTAGCTGTTCACCCCAGATTTCTGCTTGTGACATACAATGTTATCATCTGTAAGGTCTCACACCACCACTGCCTGCCTGAAATGTTATTGGGATACCTTTTTAGTACCAAGGACAAGACCTTAAGAAAATGTACTTGCCAACTTCTTGGCCTCACACCAGACATGTGACATAACATTCAGCCACTATTTTGTGTTTCGTAGGAGCTCATACATGTACCAGAGTTCTGCTACCTGCCTGAAATGCTAATGGGATATCTTTTCAGTACCAAGGACAAGAACTTAGAAAATGTGTTTGGCACCATCTTGGCCCCATACTAGACATGCTAAATAACATTCTGTAGCTATTGTGTGTTTTGCAGGAGCTGATATCTTTTCAGTACCAAGGACAAGAACTTAGAAAATGTGTTTGCCATCTTCTTGTTGTTCAGTGTACATTATCTTCGCCTTGCATATGAAATGCTATTAGGATACCTTTTCAGTACCAACACCAGACATAACATTCAGCCACTGTTGTCTGTTTTGTAGGAGCTCATACCAGAGTTCTACTACCTGCCAGAAATGCTAATGAACATGAACGGCTACAACATGGGCACGATGGAGGATAGTCGGCCAGTGGACCACGTGGTGCTACCAGCATGGGCGAGGACTCCTGAGGAGTTCATTAGGTTAAACAGGATGGTAAGAATTAACAGCTATTCTTCTTAACCCTCTCCCTGCTGCCTAACCCTATAAAAGATTCAGAGTTGGTGCCTAAATGTTGGTACTGCAGGAGGCTAAAGGTTAAAAAGTTGAGTGGGCAGTTGGGAAATATTCTGATCTCCTTTGAAATCCCCTTCCAGTCCAATGATATTGTCTTCTTTGTGAAAGAACTGATTTTTTTTCATAATGGATTAGCCAAAATTAGGGATATGATCTTAAGTTGCAGTATATTTGTTTGTATGTATTGACTAGTATTACTGGTTTGTCTAATGATTGCCAAGATGTACCTGGTTTTTCAACATTTCTTTCAATTTCTTTCCAGGCTCTGGAATCTGAATTTGTATCTTGCCAGCTTCATCAGTGGATAGACCTCATTTTTGGATACAAACAGAAGGGTAAGGTCTTCTTCAGAAATAACACATGATAACTGTTCTCCCAAATCTTTTGTACAGTTGAAGCAGTCCATTACATTTTCTGGAGGACTAAAGAATTTATACAATGTACATGTAGGACGGTACTAATGGCATACTAATAAGCCTGCTGAACTACATGCAAACTAGCATCTATCCTTGGTTGCAAGGAGTTTAGTTGAATGGGCGTCAGAAGGATGACGGCTGAGACACAACGATTTACCGGTTTCGACCTTTTATTCAAAAGTCTTCATCAGAATTTGGTGAACATGCTAAACAATACAAATACAGTCCTAGATACACAATGTAATCCTAAATATGACCAGATCCTAAATATGCTGTATCAGACTCTGAGGACATTCATACAAAGTTCAGCATCATATTGACAAAGGCCGATATAACTGTCCTTACTCCATAATTGATAATGGGAAATGTATCCTAACAATTGCAGGACCTGAAGCCATCCGCGCAACCAACATGTTCTACTACCTGACGTATGAGGGTAGTGTGAACCTGGACTCCATCTCAGATCCTGTCATGAAAGAGGTTTGTCTACCCTGCATTTATTTCCTAACACCTTAAAGATGGACCAGGAAAGATTGTATGCTGCTTGAGAAAGTGTGAAAAGAAGTTATGAGACACAAAAACAGTACTAAAACAACTGTCTGAAAATTTTGCTGATATATGACACAAATGTAACACAGTCTTTGTTTCATACATGTTTGACTTGAATTGCTGCTACATACATGTTTAGGCACTACAATACAATACAACAGTTGACCAAAAACATGTACATGTATGTTGGTTGCTGAAATGATGCTGATTGAATAGTTTATCTGCTTGTATACAAAGCTATAGAGAAATGACACCTATCCTTTGTTTCCAGGCTATTAAGGACCAGATCAAGAGTTTTGGTGTGACCCCCTGCCAGCTGCTGACCGAGCCTCACCCACCCCGCAGCTCAGCTATGCATCTGGTACTGCTCTACAGTCGATTTTACTCTGCCGGCAAATCACAGGCCTATAAATGTGTATTTCAAAAACGCGATCTATTCATGCACTATACTTTTTCAGACTCGTTACTCTTGACGTGAGAATCAACCTGACATTGTTTGTTTGGCTGTTATGTCAACACTGGAAGAAAGAAATTGAAATATCTATTTTTAGCTGTGACACGGTGAAACACAATTGACAGTTTTTGTTTAAGTGTAAGTTTAAAGATTGCTGAAATCCACCAACGACACAGCCGTTCTCATATCTGATGTACTTTATAACCTACCCTTGCAAGTCGAGGAATAACGGATGATAAAGTAAATAGGATAGTGAGTGAGGATGAGTAAGTCAGTCAGTGCATGTGTCAGTACATGTAACAACTCCAGTATGTATGTGTCAGTACATGTTGCTATTATGTTTTTAAAACCCTTCTTTATTTTCCTGTTGCAGACCCCGATGATGTTTACGGACATGAGGACGAACGACGTTCTGGTGGCGCTCAAGTTCCCCTCCAACTCTCCCATCATCCACCTCACCGCCAACACGCACCCCCACGTCCCCATCCCCGCCGTCACCACGGTAACCGCTAACCTCCTCTTCTCCATCAACAAGTGGAACGCCAGCGCTGGTACGGCAACTTCTACTGTATCTTAGCATGAAAGTTCATCTGTGTTGGTGAATGACATTATGAGTAACTATTGAACTTTACAATACCAACACTGTTAAGATTGGGACTCCATCAGCCTTCTTCACGCCCACTGCTGCTTCTGCAAAGTGACTGGAAACATGTGGCTGCTGAAATGGGTCATAAGTGCAAGTTGTAAAGTTCAATGGTCATTCATAACTTCTATTGTACTTCTTTTGCACCCTCAGAGTTACAACTAGCCTGAGTGCCAGCTTTTTTAGCTTCCGTCCACTACCCTAGCTCCGCTGCGCTACCCAAGCTCCGCTGCCGGCGAGGAGCCGAGCTTGGGTAGCGTAGGGAAGCTAAAAAGGCTGGCACTCAGGCTAAGTTACAACTGCATCAGTTTAGGAATTTTCACATCTTTGTTCAGTCAGTACTGCCCAATAAGGGTAACTCAAGGCACTGATAAAGTCTGGCCTAAGTAGACAGGTGGTCACCGGGACAGGATTTTTAATGCTTGTTTGAATGGCAGATATTATCTACATGTAAAAGACCACAAAAAGATGTTCACATTGGTCAGGTGGTCACTTATACAGGTTTGAATGTACAATCATGAACATCGTACCTTCATTAGGATAATGACAGCATGTAAACGTGTCACAATTTACAAAAGCAATGTTGACAACATTCAATTTATTTGGAAATATGTCTATTTTGGAGGACAAGTTAATCGCATGGCTTTGATGGATCATTATGCAATTTTTTACTAGTTTGTTACTTTCTTTTGTCACTTTCTTTATGAGAGAACACTCCTGTTCTTCTTTGTCACTCATTTCTTTGCACACCACACTTGATTTCACTTAGTTTGTTGTCTTAATTATGGCATTCAAGTTTGCTTTCTTTTGCAATTCTCACAAATCAACTCAATATCTACTATTGATTATATGAAATATGATCAGTCAAGTTCCCAGCTGATTTAAACGGTTTATCTTCAAGTTTTCTTTAGAATACAAAATTGTTTTGTTCTTCCCCGTGGAATATGTGGAAATTCTGTTAGTGACAAAAATAGGAAGAGTAAAAATGCCCAGTTGTTCAGATTTGATATCTAAAAAAATCCAAATTGCATAGTTAGTGAATGTGAACAGAAACATGTTTACAGTATATACCATAAGTAGAAAGTATATGTGTTAAACCTAGTCCCTAGCAAAGTATGGTATGATAGCTATACCAGTACTGAAAACGAATATGTTATACAGACTAGTCTTCAGAGTAGCGTGTAGTTCTGTGCTATTGTGTGGTGTAGCAAGGTAATGGTTATTCTGTGTTATTCCAGCCACCTTTAGAGGAGCACCAGGGTACTCTCTGGAGCCCAACCAGTATGCCATAGAGGTGGACCCCCTCATATGTAAGTGGTGTTTGGAGTGTGTAAAGAATTGCAAGCTAGAAATCATTTGTAGCTAGGCAATTCTAGTGATAGAATTCAAAGCATTTATTGCAAGGTGGGTTTTGGGTATGATTCCGGCCATGTTTATGATAAGGTACATGTAGTGCAGATGCAATGTAGGGCTGTCTACACACCTTCTGATACTTTCTGTCCTGTAAACAATGGTTGTGTTGCTTTCCCTGAATCTTGGTCTTTGTATGGCTTCAGTTCCACCTGCCTGTTTCAAACTGAACTGCAGCTTTGAATGCTGTCACAGTAGTATCAACCATCCTAAAGTCCTGTTGCTCTGCACACTTTTGGAGAGTTGTCATTTCAGAGTTTGTTACAAAGTTTGATGAAAAAACAATGCATTTCAAAAGAAAATTTTCAGCGGACCAGAGACAAATTGGAAAGGAATTTGACCTATTTCTGAACAATCTTGATGTTTTGTGTGCAAATTGTGACAATGTCTTCCTCCAGTTGTCATTGCAGGGCTTGTTACAAAAATATGTGACAAAACATTGCATTCCAAAGAAATTGAAAAAAGAAGTTGTCCTAGTTTTGACTAGCCATGATGTTTTTCGTACGAATTGTGATGATGATGTCTTTCTCAAATTGCCATTTCAGGATTGCATTCAAAACAAGTTGAAAAAAAGAAAGAAATGGTGCCAGTTTTGAATGCTCACGATGTATTTTGTACGATTGTGATGTGTTTCTCCAGTGGCGGGGACGGGGGTCCACCGGCGCCAAGTGAACGACATCCTGGACCAGAGTATCCAGCTGAACTCCTGCTGCTGCAGGCTCACCTCCGACAACAGGCACATCCTCATCTGTGGCTTCTGGGACAAGAGCTTCAGGATATACTCCACTGACTCAGGTACATTATACACTATGGTTACGCAAGCATGGAGACTTCCCATTTATGTAAATGAGGGGGCTTCTGGGACAAGAGCTTCAGGATATACTCCACTGACTCAGATATGTATACACTATGGTTACTATATGGTTATGCAAGCATGGAGACTTCCCATTTATGTAAATGAGGGGGCTTCTGGGACAAGAGCTTCAGGATATACTCTACTGACTCAAATTCAAATATGGATGACAGTGACAGAGGCATGGTTAGGGTTGACCGTAATTGCTAATCTTAAGCTTACAAATAGTTTACGCCTTGTCTCTTAGCTTAACAACAAGGTTGTTCGTCCCTCAGGCCGGCTGCTGCAGGTTGTGTATGGCCACTGGGACGTGGTGACGTGTCTGGCCAGGTCGGAGTGCTACATCGGCGGGGACTGCTACATCGTGTCTGGGAGCAGGGACGCCACGCTGCTGCTGTGGTTCTGGAGCTCCAGGCTACAGGCCATCACCGGAGAGCCTCACAACAGCAACAGGGGTGAGGAAGTAGTCTGGGTCTCAGACTTGTTAGGCTGGTAGCAGTGCATGGCTTTAAAAAAAATGTATGTTCTGGAACTGTTAGTCTTTGCAGACTTGTTTCTCCCCAAAATTAGCTGACTTTAAACATAGTCAGTCACCAACAGTGGGGTAGGGTGGAAGGTAGAGGTGGTTTCTTTATTGTGCTAGCATATGCTTAAAGCACAGAACTGTATCTGTAGACAGTGTTAAGTATGATGAGACAACTTTATATACCGGTAGCATAAAAAAATTCATGTAATTTGCAAAGATGGAGACTATTGGATGGAAGTCAACACTGTAATTGCAGTAAAATCTGTCAAAATTTATTGTTTTACCTAAAAATTGATGTCACCTGAATCATCATCATCGGTCATGTGCGCAGCAGGCAACTGAATATCATCTGGCTTATCAGTTTGATCCCAGATAGCTTTTGGCTACAATGTGTTTCTTTTGTATAAGTGAACCCTTATTTGTTGTCTACAACAAACTGATCCATATTTTCCCCATCAGTTGAGCGTGCCATTCCCAAGACCATCATGACTGGCCATGAGACGGAGGTTCTGAGTGCCTGTGTGTCCGCAGAGCTGGGTCTGGTCATCAGCTGCTCAAGAGGTCAGTAGTGTCCAGCACTGTTATCTTGTAGACCTTAAAGGAGTCCTAAACTCCAGAAGGCGGTGTTATTTTCCACTAGATTATGTATCAATCAATACATAATCAACCGACTTTTTACAAAATTCTGCTTGTGGTAAATTTTACAAGGTGTGTTTTTTAAAACAATATGATACTCACTAAACCCCTGCAGACCCTACCAGTGTATTCCCTATGCGTAAACATACATTTTTAAACGTGGATATTTTCGGTGTAAATGAGGGTGGTTAAGCACGATATGAAGGCCAATTGTTAATAAGATATAAAAGAACACATAGCCAGAAGGTTTTTCTTAACCACCCTGACATTCTTTTTGTAATCTAATTTTTGTCAGGCATTGTCAGGCACATTGTAAAAAACACATAGGCTGAGGGTCACCTGGGGAATTTCGTAGAATACTGAACGTTTTGGATGCGCACGGGACTAGTGGGTACTTTATCGTATACTGGTAAAAATATTCATTTCTAATTCCTAAAATTACCATCTTTTGGAAAATAACTTCCCCCTCTGGACTTTAGGACTCCTTTAACAATAATGTCTTTACTGATTGCATGAGGCTATCTTTTCACCAGCAATGTTTGGTTGGCTTGTCAGTGAATGGGATAACTCAAAATGTTATCAATGGATTCGGAACATGGCATAGCAGCACCTGGTTATATTGCACTGAACAACCTGTCACACGTACAGAACTTAATGGCAATGATCATAGTTCTAGGAAAATACAGATTTTTGAACACGTCAATTCTTGGTTGATAACTCTGGTACATGAAGGCATGTGGTACTGATGAAACTTCCTCAGCCCTTGCTAAACGTCCCTGTTCCTGTCCAGGTGGTCCAGTCCTGGTGCACACCATCAACGGAGACCTGCTGCGGTCGCTGGATCCCCCGGAGTTCTGCGTGAATCCGACTCTGGTCAAGATGTCGTGTGAGGGTCAGGTGGTGGTCAGCTACGACAAGGGTCACCTCTCCCTCTTCACCTTCAACGGGAAGTTCTTAAGGGCCATGGAGCTGAATGACAACATACTGGTGAGATACAACTTAACAAACAACATGCAGTCAAGTATCTCATGTCCATGTACTGATTCATGATGATATGTACTTATATGTGACACAAACATCTGTTATCCATGTAATGATTCATGATGAAATGGTTTTGGTTTGTATTGCATACCCAGTAAACCCCCTCATGACGTAACACACCATGTTGTACTAGCTGCATATCCAGACAGATTTATTTGATTCACTCACACCGGGATGGACCCCCACTTCATAATGGATCATCCAACCTATGACAAAGACCGGGAGAAATTGTTTAAATCGATTGTATGTAACTCCAGTAAAATGCCGCATACCAAGACAGAAATATTCAATATGATATTGTCCTGCCCTGTTCATATATCTACCTATGTAGGCCAATTTATATACAACCTATGCAAAAACGAGACATTGTTTTACATTCCTGACACAGAAAACTATCATCGTCATCATTACATTGTATACTGTTTTAGCCATTAGAATGCACATTATTAGATCGATTGTTATTTATGTTATAGATAAGTTCTGAAATTGTTAGATATTAGAAATAGTCGATTGTTATGTATCTACAAATTGCCATACATTGTACCCGTTACAATTGTCGCGCAACAAAGTTCTTCTATCAATAAGTGTAGTGGGTTTTTGAGACAAGACCACCATATAACATCCCACATGTATTTGTTCTGTGCCCCCCCAGTCGATGGTGCTGAGTGCAGATGGTCAGTACTTAGTGACAGGAGGAGACAACAGGATAGTGGAGGTTTGGCAGACCAGCAACTTCAAACTTCTCTACACCTTCCCTGGTGTGGACAGCAGTGTCCGGGCCCTCGACCTCACTCACGACCAAAAGTAACCACCTTTTCTTATTTGCCATCAGTTTAACTTATCTAATATCTCAGTTTAATTTAAAAAAAGAAATGGATCTTATATGTGGTCAAAATATGGGAACGACACAGTATCAGAGTGGGTAGCTCTTGTCATGTTTCTATCTCACATGCATACATTGTGTCGTAGACACATTTGTGTATTAGTAGACAATAATTATATGGGAGTAACACTCATCTACATCACAACTACCCCGGTATATTGGAAGAACAACTAGTAAGAGTGTTCATACTCAATAGTCGCACATAGAATTAATTTTTAAAAATTGATTTTTGATAGCCTCACATTTCATTCAGAAGAAAATTTTCCTCTGCCCAACTCTTTGTCAAGGAGTGAGCAATCCACTGCTTCTGCATCCAGGCCGTGGACTGCTCACTGGAGTTGGACTTAAACTTTTGGTTGAGTCTAATTTTTGTATTGGAAATTGTAGTTCAAGCTTCAGAATGATTTCTACCAACACAGATACATGTCAACTACCGGTATCAACCTAACCTCACCATTTGTATTCCTGCAGAACTGTACTAGTTGGTCTGTCATCAGGCAGTCTGGTAGCCTTCAACATTGACTTCAACAGGTGGCACTATGAGTTCCAGGCCAGATACTAGCTGAGGGACAAGTACCCCCTCTGGTGGGAAACGGGGTGCTGAACACACACACACACAGAGCCTGGATACCCCCGCTACACAAATGCACCGATCCAAAATCAGACAACCTGAGTCAAGAACGTGTACAATTTGGATCAGTAGATTCATTTTGAAGGGGAGTAGGTCTGCTGTGTCATTTTTGGGGAGGGGGAAGGATTTTGCTTTTATGAAAGTGCAAGAAAAGCTGTTGATTAATGAAGCACTGAATTCAAAACTATAGGTGACCAGAATTTGTGCAATTACAGTTTTTGTATGTGCACATCAATTATGATAAAGTAAAGGTCATATACAGGAACTGTATACATAGGAACTGAAAAATAACATTTTTGTCAAAATAGACAGAAATTTCACAGTATTCCAATTTTTTCTCCATTCCACAAGACAGATATCTGTAGCCATGATGTATGTAAAGACATGATGTCACATCTACCTAATGTTGACACAAATAAAGAAGAGCTTTTTAGCTACAGATACCTTTAACTTAACCCCCAAACTACAGACTGGATTAGCATACCTAATGGCTTTTCAACTATTCTTGTAAAAATTTATAGTTTCTTTCATGTTATCATTATGGTAGAAGAGAAGCAATTTGTTTTCTTAGTTGTAAATTTGAAGTAAACATTTAATGATATTCATGAAATAGTAGTAGAAATAAGACAAATGTGCAAATCATTTGAAGTAATGTTATGATCAAATCTGTGTTTAAGTGAGAGAATGATATCATATAAAGTTTGATCATTGTGACAATCTGTACCAAAGCATATTAAACTAGAAGATATATATTATCTGAGTTAACTTACAGCAAAATTTAGTTTGGAAAGAAAATAATTGATGAAGAAATTGTGAAAATTTAGTATCCTTTAATCATCATCAGTCGATGTGCTTACGCACTGTTGGGGTTATTACATCCCTTTCGTTGGCTGATCCTTTATTGGATTGAAGAATTCCAGTAGAATCTTTTGATGAGTATTAGTAGGCACAAGACATTAGTCTTTCTCAAAATTACATCTATCTATGTATAAGATTCATTTAAACCAAAGTTGTAATGGCCCAATATAAGTCCTATTCATTATTATTATATTATTGCGAATGTTTCTAGAATGCTGACATATCAAAAAGGTGCAATAACACAAATGCATCTTTGAAATAATGATTGCACTGTAGTTGTTTGAATTTTCCAAATACCACTAGCTTCTGAAAGGGATGTTTTGGACAGTGATTTTAATGGAAAGTATAATTCAAATCATCAGACTTTAAATTGTAGTCGCTTTGCTGTTTCCCATTGAATTAGACTATAAAGGGTGATAATGTTCATCATTCTGTCATTGTATGTAGCCCAATTTCCCAATGAAAATACCTGTAGCTCTGTACCAATGACAAAGCATTTTCTGTGGTGTAACGATAGGGAGGATAACCAGAAACAGTGAACTTGTGTGAAGTTGAACTTCCTTCAATGACTAGATACTGGGGTACAAGCGTACCTGTGCAACTGAACGATTTTGACTCAATGAAAATTTCAGATAAAAGAAGCAAATTTGTGACTTGAAAAAGATGGCTGAAAGGCAGCCAGGGGTTATTGTTTTGCAAAAGGACAGTAGTACGCCTAGGGAGAGAATATATGTAGGAATGTTATTTGCAATCTTTCATTGTTGTGTTTGTAATGGTTATAAGCTATCAGTGCAAGTAATTTTTGAAGATAATTGTGACAATCTTATGTTGTTTTGTCCTGGAGAAGATGTTAAACAAAGTGTACAAGAAGAGTTTCTCTAGAAAGAATCTGCACAATTATTAACTAGGGTCTAAAGATGTACATAATTCCTAGAAATTTAGCATGAAGTAAATAGAGCCCAGTCTGTAAAAGATGGAAAATGTTACAGCCATTCCATAAAATTGCTATTTGAAGCAGGAAAACATTCCATTGCTATACATTTCATCATACAGGGTCATTGTGCAACGTTTCGTGGAATAGAAGGAAGATGTTGTTGGACATAGTTTAAGTGGAAGCAAATGTCCTAAGTTGAAGTTAAGTAAATGTGTAGCGAATCAAGGACTGTACTTTCTGATTAGTTTGTTTTGGAGTGTTCATAGTTGAAGTGTGATGAACAAATTTTATAGCTGTGGCTCCCTTAGTGTTAGACTTAACAAAGCCAAGATTATTTCATGCAGCCACTTTTGCTAATAATGATAATAATGATAATCAATGAAATTGAATTTTAGCACTTTGCAAAGGTCTGTACATGCACACATCACAAATATGTAGATTAGCTACGAAGGAACAATTTGAAAATATGTATGTAATGCCTTTGCCACAAGCACTTGTTCCTGCTCCCCTCACATATCATGGCTTGTACATGTGCCTCACACATAGACATGGAACAAAATTTTGTGAAGTCATAAAACGGACTTTACTGTGATGAGTTGCCACCATGCATATCAATAGATGTTAGGAATATTACAGAAAAATTGGAAGTATAAATCTCAGAAGATGATTGTAGTTGCAACCGGAATTATCGGTAACATTTACTGTATATTCCGTCAGAAGGTTTCTGACATTTTGGTGATGTATATTATTGGCAGGAGAAATAAGTGAGTGTGTGTGGTGTTGGGTATGTTCTGTGTATATTTATGCAATGTTGGGACTGATGAATTTGACTGTCAATGGATAGACCGGTGGTGGGTGCGTGACTGTCACTGCATTTCAAGTAAATAAAAGGAAAGACCGTGACCTATGATGTTGGATGTTAATGGTGTGTGTGTGTGTCAGTGTCTCTGTATGTGTGTATCGGTGGCGATGAGTATCCAACTGGAAAAAGCAGTATTATTGGATACTGTCATTGTCACCCATAGATCTGCTTGGAGATTATGCATGTGTCTGTTATTGGTAGCACAGTCACATTAGCATACATGCATTACACATTCGCACCTTCTTTTTACCTGTGAATGAAACGTTGAGAAACTCATATCTTCAAGCAAGCTGCAACAAACTAACACCAGAATCGTATACCCGGTCCCACACCAGAAAGTTTGAATGTGACAAAAGATAGTTTCACAGCGCCATCTATTGACACTGTTTGGTATTACAACACGTCCTTCCGTCTCATGTGCTGTGCTGGCGATTATGTGCTAGCATTTTCGATGTCTTTCTTCACAAAATGAACGGCGAGGGGACTCCCAGCACGCAGGAACTATCTGGCTGATCTGTTGGAAGGAACTACTGGATGAATCTTTACCAGAATATTCCTTACCTGTGCCTTCCTTTTCCTCTAAATGGTTCATTGTTTTCGCGAAAACCTATTCCTTGTTTGGACATGTTCGTTATTTCCACAAGCCGTCATTACAATGTGGACCTAACGGCTTCAAGATTTCTTTACCAAGAAAAAGCATCCTATGACATGATCAAGGAAAGCGCCACCAAACGGCTAAAACTGTCATTGCAGGTGTGCCAGCATCCAAGTTTGAGGTCAAATTTTCTGCAAGTGCTACGGTAATGATTTTTGAGTGGTAGATTGTTCATGCCACATAAAGTAAGTTGTGTACGTCTGGGCCCCCTAGCGGCTTGTTTAGAACTGCAGTGGGTGTTTTTGATTGATTTGTTTTGACCTTCGGACATGACTAACTAGAAATGGGGTCGACGGATCGTCTTGATATATGGTATGTAGATAGCTTGATTGATGCTTTACATAATCGAACACTAATTATGCAAACCAGGAAAGTTTATAAATCCGCTGCATTTAATGATAGGACTATCAAACATGTGACATATATAACTGAACAAGAGAGAGGTATCGATAGATATCAATAATACAAATAGCTACCTAATTTGCATAATCAATTAGAAAAGGCAAAAATACCATGATGGAATAACTCAAGAAGGGGTTGACGGATCGTCATGATATTTGGTATGATATTTGGCCCCGTGTAACCCGCCAGAACCAACCCAAATCCAGGTGAGTTCACCCCAATCCAACATGCCATTAGGGACATTATCATAATTTACCCAAATAGCTCTGTCTGCTCTAGATTATGTGATATATCGGAGCAAGACAACAACAGGCATGATTTTTATACGTAAAAAAGCATCATTCGTATTGTTCATTTCTAAGATGTCCAAATTATATGAATTAACCCGTATATCGGGAAGGAATCAAACGTACCCTTTGAAACGTTTCAGTTCTAGGACCACAAATGAAAATTCTACAGAGCTACTCCGGGGTTTCGGACAAATTAATTCCGAGTTACGTCGTTCCTTGTTTGGAATAACGGCCTCCCAGTTTCGGGAGAAGATGTCAGCCCAAGTGGGCGGGCATGTGCGAGCCTCGGACGGCTGAGCTGAGCTGTCCTATGGCTTAGGAGATCACTAGTTCTCTGTCTGGGAACTTGGTGTCTCAAAAAACTAGGGCCCTCCGCGGTGCCCTCAAGGCCGGTCTGGCCATGCCAGGCTGTGTCGCAAGACGTCACGTAACACGATGCCGCATTACGGGAATATTTATACCAAACAATCACAAAGATCAGTCATTACAAGTTCATTTTCCCACCATTTCCCAGACTCTTCTAGCCCTCCCCTCAATGCAAGGTTTAATATTGCATGGAATTCTAATATCGTTGTTGCGACCTTTTTAACCCCAGCCCCACCTACACCCCCGCAAATCTTTACAGTACCTAAACAACATACATCTTTCGTTCGTGGTCTAGACATTAAAAAGTCCATTTGGGTAAATTATGTTCATATCCACCTGTAACACAGGTGAGTGTAATTCATCTGAATACACTATTTGCTATGGCAACTGAGATTCAATCATAAACACTAGTGAAGACGAGGAGTCCTGGGTGTCGGTAATTCGATGGTTTAATGCTTTGTGCTTCAAGTAACAATGAGCAAAGCTAAAGACCTGTATAGAGAGACAAAATTTTAAGATGCTAGTTGTGACAATACTCTTATTCAATCTCACAGATAATACAGAGAAAACATTCGTGAATAAAACAGCCAGATTGGATCCGACAATGTTGCTTATTCATGCGCGTTTCTGTATTCGTGCGAAGATCTCTCGGTGCAATGACGTGGATCTCGTTGTCAACGGCATCAACAGCTTTCTTCGGTTCATGAAGACTGAATCGTTTCTTGTGGTGGAACAATTTTGCAGTAACTGTAAAAGATAATCAACATCTGACAATGTTGAAAGAAAGCACTCTAAAGATTTTACACGAAGTCATATGCACTTGCAGGGGAGTCCGAAAATGCCTCTTACTCTATTACGCAGAAGCGAGAAGTCGAATCCACGAAGTTTATAATTCTTGTAGTAATTTGACAATGTGTAGATGTATCTGTAAACTATTATGTTGTTGTAACCCGTACTTAACCTAGTGGGTATACTAGTATGTGGTATGTGTACAATAAGGGCTCCATTAATTAGATAATCCTACGAGTGCAAGTTTGAAAGCAGGAATGATGATTGCTGAACCACAAACGTCACGGCAGAGTGTGAATTATAACAGCAGCTATATCATGTCTATTTTACGACCATATCAAAGGGTTCTTACCAAATGATGGACAGAATGGCGTTCTTCTGAAACTACCCAAAGCTTCCGTGTTCACCACCTACTATCAGAAACATCGCCACTAAGGCCATGTTATGCAGGTCAGTTGTGATCACCTGTGTGGGAAATATCAATAGGAATCACATGCAGAAATATTGTTAATTTCATCCCAACTATTTGGATGCATAACGTTACAATTATATTTCTAAGAGATAGAAAACATAAATACTGCTGCGAGTTGACGTCCAACCCACCAGTCTGTCAATCACTGCTTTGGAGAACGTAGGAATAAAATGAAAAAAAAAGATTCTGGTGTCTTTCAATTAAATGGCATCGTCGGGCCGAGGATCATTTTGGATATTTTTACCGACCCTACATATAGCAGTAAGCACGTTGTGTAGCAATTGGTCTCCCGCGAGGGATTAACAGGGGGCACCACGTGAAGGTTTGCTACTCGCCCCCCTTGTTAGTTTATTAGTGTGCAAGTGCAAGTGACACACAAAAAGAGAGACAGACACTTGGATTTCTTTTCCGCTTCCAACCAACGCATGGGGACTTTGCCGTCAACAGACAGGCTAAGCCCTCCTTACAAGTCATAGGGCAAGCCCGTCCTCAGCAAATCCGCCATGCCAGCCGATCACCTAGGTATTCGTCGAAACAAATAGCACTAAGCGAACATAGCCACATGGTTGGGAAGCAACGGGGGGGGGGGGGGAGGCGCGTGTGTGAACTGTACAATAGTTTGCCCATGAAGCGCAGTTCCGTTAGCGAGCAGTTTTGGTTATGGCTTGGATACATAGACCGAAGACCCGATTCCTGCATTTCCAAAAGAGTAGCACCTCCTCCGTACGGCTGTGTGCTTTGTATACATCTATGCTGATATTATCGGGAACCAAAATTACTTGTTAGTCTCCAATAAAAGAAAAATAGATAGAAAATGAAGCCATAGAGTTGACGCTCGACCGGTTCTGTATTCATATGGTAACATCGGACATAAAAATGATCAATGTGGGTAAATTATGTTCATGTACACCTGTACCAGGTGATCATGATTAAGACTGAATAAATTGATAGAAATTGAAAATTTTGAGGATTGGCCAAGATTGAGTTAAGGACAGTATGAATGAATGGATGAATGAATGAATGAATTGTTAATGTTTGGATTTTGTAGCACATCATGTTATTGCTTTAAACATCACTATGTTTAAATGACACAATGACAAAACTTTGTGGATTCGTATACACCTGTTTAAAAGATAGAAGAGTAAACGATAAATCGAGTGGTAGCATAGCTTCATATGACTTACTCTTTTGTAGACTAAATATTCTGTGTTTAGAGGATAACACAGCGAAGGAAAATTCGTCTGACCAACATACATTGTGCACTATCTAGATCATCAGGCTATGCTTCGACTATTTTCCAACTTTTATAAAAAACATCCTATGATTCTGTATGATCTTCGTGTTTCCATTGGAAATATGTCCTGAAAACTCATTCAAAAGGACGACCTAAGTCTGAACTTTTTCTGTCTGAAACCTGAAGCGGCTCGTGTCCCCGTACACTATGAAAATCGGAGAATAAAGACCTCGCATCATCCACACGGTTCAAAAGCGCCCCATGACGGACAAAAATATTATTGCAGCCGACATCTTTACGATGAATCACCGGTCAGTCGGCAAACAGTCTGAAAAAGATATTGCTGTTTTGTGTGTACAGAAGACGGGAATCTTCTGAAAACATGGACATTTCAGTCTAACTGGCTGGACATTCCCCTGATTAAAACCAAAGATAAAAGTGATTGAAATGACGTTCTTTCTGTAATATTATATTTGACCGTTGCGGGGCGCTTTTAAGCCGTGTATGTTACCTCCGATATGTAACGTTAAACTTACCGAAGTCTTGACCTCCAAAAGGGTTTTTCCCGACGTTCGTGCTTGCGAAAAACGCGACAATCGGTCAAAACCATTGGATTTAATGCTTACCGTTTCCTGACCGTTTCCTTAGACCCCCATTCCACTAGGATGGCGCTCTCGCCGCGCTCCCACGGCGACCTCAATTTGGCCAGATCGCCGTGAGAGCGCCGAGAGCGCCGTGAGAGCGCCGAGAGCGCGGCGAGAGCGCATTGGGAGCGCGGTGAGAGCGCCATGCGCGCCATGCGCGCCGTCACCTCGGCGATGGTTTTGAACATGTTCAAAACAGTCGCCGTGAGCGCGCCGAGCATGGCGATGGGATCAAAGGGCCGCAGCGAGGGATCAAAGGGCCGCAGTGCTCAATGATCGCAGCGAACACTCTACGATGTTTAAATGATTGAATGGTCTTAACTGTAGTTCAAACAAATTTCATTCTTGAAGCGGTGTATCTTGAATTCATGGGAATTTTGTGGTCAAATCGAAATTTTCCTCATGGGTAATACAAATTGACGAATAACTACAAGTACTTGCTTCCATTCAAATTAAATTCCCTCCAAGTTTTATTTTCTGTGGTTCAGAAAGTGTTTCACAATTCTGTGATTTACGTTTCTATTATAACGTAGCATGATAAAAGATATTAATAGCAAACAGGTTACATGACAGACAAAACAAGAGTGGCGTTTAAAAAACACACCGGCGACGTTAGGATTATGCAAAGTAGGTCCTCATTTGCATGATTTATATCTTACTATGTTAACCTTCACCAAACATTCAAGTGCCACAAATATAAAGTTTCCGTTAATTAGAAATATGGAGCAATAGTATTTTCAACTTAATTATGCAAATTAAGTCTCCACTGTGATAATTTTGCATCTATACATGTCCCTATCTTTCTCAGTAACATATCACATGTTTGGATGGTCCAATCATTGAACGCAGCGGGTTTGTAAAGTTTCTCAGTAATCATGCAAATTAGATTCTGAAATGCATAATCACAACATAATGTACTAAAACATCATTTGAATTATCTTCATACCAGAAAGCATGGATACGCATAGTTATTTTCTTTCAAAGTCTGCTATGAGCTATATAGCACTCAAAAATCACGACCATGGCATGTCAAGAGCACGTGATTTCAAAACTAGACGTTACGCTGTAGTACCGTTACAAATCGCAACAAGAGTCCGGAGGCTTCATATCTCCATGAACTATTCTGTTTAGGCAAATGACATACACATTTACATAATGCATATTTGGTCATGAACACCTGTAACTAACTTACACATGTCGCAATATTGACAGTCCCATCAATTACCACTTAGATGGCTAATGGCCTTTTTACATTGTTTATGCAAATTAGGAATTTATTTGCATAATCGATAATTTATTGATGTTCCACTTGCCATAAACTACATACGTTACATGTATTTGAGTCTTGAGTGTTTGAGAAAACACTGCAAATATAGATTTTTCCCATTAGTTATCAAGCTACCTGCATACTAAATATCATAGAAATCCGTCGTTCCTTTGTTCAGTTATTCTCCTTAGAAGATTTTCACAATAACGCCCCTGCAGTTCTAGAGCAAGCTGCTAGGGGGCCAACGCCTACACCAATTCTTCATTACTTCACAAGCTATCTGCCACCAAAAAATCAGGACCATAGCATGTCCAGGTCAAAAGATAGAAAAACGGAAGTTCTGCTGCAGTGCCAAGGTCACATACCAGGGAGCCCAAAATCTACCTTGAATTTCGGCTTTCCTACACCTGCCTACATACCAAATATCATTGTTATCCATCAAGAGGTTCTTGAGTTATGCTGACTACAGTAGTCCGGAAACACACACACACACACACACACACACACACACACACACACACACACACACAAAACTATATCTCATTTTTTATGGAGATAATATATCTCAATTTTTCATGGAGATAATATATCTCCATTTTTCATGGAGATAATAATCATGTACACGTCTCATCAAGACCCACCCCGTACCAATCATCAATCCAATCCATCTCAGCCTTTTCGACTTATGCTTTTCATCAACACACGCACACACACACACGTACACACAGACTTGCAAACGCTATCAGAAACATAATCTTTTTGGCAAAGGTAAAACACATGCATATTATCTTCCCGATACTGGCCCTGCTTCGTACGCAACCATGTAGCACTGCAAACGTACGGAGACCTCCTTAACACAGTGAATGTCAATAAAGAAAAGGAAACAGTGAAGTGGCACGGCCACGTGTCACTGAGTTATGGGGAGTAGCCATGAGCTATAATGCAAGAAATCGTCCAGTGAGGAAGAACGGAGAGTAGACAACGGAAAAGATGGGAGGATGATATCAGAGAAAATTGAGAAGGGTGAAGAAAACTAGTTGCCAGATCTTGTGTGGTGCCCCAACGTTCAAATATCAGTAGACTAAGAGATAAAAGACGAAGGATATATATATATATATGTACGTATATACTCTTGGCCTTAGTCCGACGCGGCCAAAAACGCGCCTTGCCCGTTTGGAACGACTTGGGACGCGCAGGGACGGCGTCCCAAACGCTTAGTCGCTTACATTTTCACATAGGTCAGGTCTTTAAGTTACGTCCACTCAGAACATTTTAGCATGCATACTCCAAGCTCAAATGAAGTAGCCAGCCCACCCTGATTAGCACTGCATTTAATACAGCTGACTCCAGCGGCGGAGGGATATGTACAAACTTTCGCGTACAAGCACATGTGCGCACTCAACTTTAGTTCCATAGGAGAATAAAATATTTTCTATATTTGCTATCTATTCACTACATGTGCGTTTTTAAGTCCAACTCTCATTACGGAAACCAATTATGACATTGCCCTCTTAAAAGTTCTTGGTTACAGAACTTGTCTATCAAAACATGCACAGTGCTCTGTAGTAAAGAACCTTTCTGTGCCTCTGCTATGAACGAATGCCATAACACTTTTCTGAAGTTTTACTGTTTCCGCACCAGAATATCTTTTGGCTGTTGCGGCCTGAAATCGTCCGCGTGCTACCTGTTTGTAAGACCACATACCAACAGAACGCAATAAAAGAAGCAGAAACGTTCACGGAAGAAATAACGCGGGATGAATTTGGCGAAATTTTCGGAGAGAAGAGCTTATGATCAGGGTCAACTGCTGACACGTCGCACAGTTAGTGTTTCAAAGTTGTTTTACCGATCAGACATTCTGAATAGTGAACCTGATAAATTATAAATCGTGATTAATAATAATAATAATGATAATAAGTTTATTGCAAATTCATGCCTGGAGGCTAATTGCAAGAATACGTTGAAATGAGATGATGGTAATAATAAGAACACAGTAATGAAATCAACACAAAGTAAAAGTCGTCAACTAGAGCTACTTCTAATCTAAACGGTTGCTATTGGGTTTGATTTCTTTTTTGTGTGCAGTGGAATATTAAATTTCCTACGTTTTGGGAGATATATGCATTGGCCGGTGTTAACAGAAAGGCAGTTTTTTGTAGGTCTGTGCGATATTGAAAGCTGAGAACAATTTTGCTGACTAGGTTAAATAGTTTGTCGGTGCTGTAATGTGGGCAATGGCAAATAAAGTGCATTTCATCTTCCACCGCTTTTCCTGTGCATTGTTCACATATTCTCTCGTTAACAGGTAACCGTCTGTATCTACCTCTTTCTACTTCTAATGTATGTGCGCTTACTCTGCGTTTATATATAGATGATTTTATGTCTAAATCTTTGCTTTGTAGATAATTCTCCATGGCGTACACAGATTTGAGATGTCTATATAATCTTAGCTTACCAACATCAACAGAGAGATTGTGGAGAAAGGTTAATAATGTCAACGTGCTTTATCCGTAGCTTCTTGCATGTCATGAGTTATGTTTGCCAGAATATGAACTAGTATGTGGAAGAACACAGACACACACTTACTACACGGCATTAGAGACACAACAAAAACCGGTTGGGGTATGCAAAAAGAAAGCATTCCTATATAGCCTGGATGCCAGAATTCTTTCAGGACCTGAACAGGCCAGCTACTGAGCTAGCTCCAGGACATGACAACATGTCAGCAAATTGCAATGATTTTTATTACAAATCCCCTCAGTTAGACCTTTGGTTTGAAAGCGGAACATGAGTTTCTCTCTCGGTCTTTGTGTGTATTACCATCTGGCATCCAGGTGGGATACTGGTATCAGGGCGGGACTTTCTAGACCGCCCACAGCAGGGCGCAACCAATCGGCCACAGCGGGACGTAACTCACAGCAGGGCGCAACCAATCGCCGGCAGCGGGGCGTAACTCACAGCAGGGCGCAACCAACTGCCGACAGCGGGGCGTAACTCACAGCAGGGCGTAACCAACCGCTGACCAGCAGCATGCAACAGGGCAGAGACGACGGCGGTTGACCAATTAATCAAGCTTTTAGGATGCCATGTGGCCATTGTGAAGTTTGATCCATTGTTAAAAATCCATCGTCACTCTGGGTTCGATTCCGAAAACCAGGCCACCAAGAACAAAAAGGGGAAGGCCTAGTGGCTCGGCACTTCGCAAGATAGCAAAGATGGGGAAGATGGGGAAAAAAGGCGGGCACCTGCGGCATCCGTGGACTTAATATCGACCAGCAGCCGTATGAAGCCGAGGAAAAGGCCAGTAAACGGCCCACACCTTTCCGACAAAGAGCTGGACAGACCGACAGCGAAGACAGCGGTCTAAAGGTCAGTACAATTTTAGGTCTCAACCTTTTGCATGGCGCATATGTTTCTGTACACACATAGACTCTGCCGTTTCTGTGTTTGATCACCCCGTTATTTCGTGGAGTAATAACAGTCTACATTAATGCTATTTTCGAACACAGTGGTTACAAACGACATGCCTTCTAAATGCCTTGCACACTGCGTAGTGGAAAACTGATTTGGTAGCACCCTTTGTCCACCATATACCTGATTATAATTCGTTTGAATTTTACCGTGTTAGACTTTACCTGCCAAGAAATGGTTTCTTCACCTGTCGTTTAATTTGTGCAAACTTCTAATGCGATTTAAAAGAGAGGTGATGACTGTCTTGATTTTTTCGACATTGAGATATTTCTTGCAAACTTACAGATTCATAAATATCCTGTTTATCTCAGCCGACACAAATACCCCAATATGGCAACAGTTCAGTAACCCATGGATGTGTATTGATTTTAATTCGAAGTTGCAGAAATATTGTTTATTTATTTGTGTAAGTGGATAAGATCACGTATAACGAGAAACTTCTAGCAGACAAATTAATTTAACATGTCCAATATAAAGGACGTGTCTAGCCTTTGTATTGGAGATGCTTTCAAGTGTAGAGTTCAACAACGCAACGTAGAAATTTTATCAATATAAAACTGATAGACATCCATACATGTTTACATGTTGCATACGGTTGTCATGGAAGAAAATTTCTAGGAACTGGTTGGTTACACGGTGTTCTACGGTGTTTTCTGTTTGGTATGTATAGGCAATAAAGACAAAAGAAGAGTATTACAATATTAATCTTTGCTCGCTGTGTTTGTTGTCTACAGCAGCTCCTGAATGTAAGATTCTGCAACATAAGTGCTGTAACGACCATCTAAATGGCAACTTAGTTCACGTAAAACACATGCAGCCGAACAACGACGATGAAAATTTATTTGGGTAATTTTGGAAGAGTCCATTATTGTGATTTCATTAGCATATAAGTGCCGATAGAGTTTTAAAGATTTCATAATTTGACGGTTTCACACAATGGAATATTTGTAGGGTTACTAAGGATGGCTGCCATAGCTTCTTTTAAACAGTTTGTTAACTGATTTTGGTAGCTAGAAATCAGATCAAACCGCTGTGGTCACCAGCTCCACCGACTGTTTCCGTCTTTATACTTGCACAGGCCGACCTAGCTTACGGGACGAGAGCGATGACGACGAGATGTTCCTGCCACATTCTACACAGAGATACCTATGTAGGGGAGGTCGGCAGATCGAAACCTTCTACTGGATGTCGGTGAGACGAGCTGCATCCCTAGGGGAATCCATAACAGACGTCCGTGCGTGCGTCCGTAACGTCGGGACCGATCGCGAGGGGAGCCACACAACAAGCGTCGTCGACAAAAAGAAGGGAACGAGAAAGAACCAGATCTGTAGCAGAGCCACGATGTGAAGCCAATAGATTGCGTTGCTACAACCGTTGCTACAGCGAGACAAAACCTTACGCCAGTTAGAAATAAATATTACGGACTGACTTGAACATGTTTATACCACGGATATACTAATATATTGTCTATTCCATTATGTATATTGTGTGTATATAGTAGTAATCTATTGTATATGCATATCAAAATCGTACACAAGCTTATTAACCTGGCCGATGACGGTTCTAAACAAACCTGGGGTGGATGTAGCCTGACTACTTCGCGCTCCTAGCGGCCGGCGCGACGATACCGCTCCCAGGAGGGTGTCATTAACCTCCGTCAGGGAGAGCTTCTGTAAACACAGGCTAAGGGTGGATGTACAGAAATTAAATTGAAAACCCCAAACGAATATTGTAATAATCAGTGTGAACGAAAGCTGTGATACGATTGCACGCTCTCACCAACTTTCAAGAAGATACGAGTACTAGTGCAACACCTGATCAACTAGGAACACTTAATCTTGTAATTACTGACACAGTTTTCTGTTATCGTTGTGCCATGATTCCCAAAAATGTGTTTTCCTTTGTGATATTCTTTACTGAAGTGGACTACAAAGGCATTCACAGAAAGATGCAGTAACCAATGTTCTGTGGAGTTAGCAGGTAATCTTTAGCCTCTACCAGGCTCCGCGCGATCGCTGGGAAAATAGTAGAAATCGGCCAAATAGAGTAAATAGTATGCCAGGTTTTGAGGTTTAGTCCGCTATACAGTGAAGCTCAATAGGCGATCTACGGAGATCTGTCTGTTGAGGTTTGTCTGTTAAGACGGAATATAAAAACATGTTAACATGCTAACGGCAATATTAACATGTTCAGTCAGAGAAGCAGCAGGGAACCTCAGTTAAGACTGATGTCAGCATAGCCAGTATCACGTAGTCATAGTCAGTCCGTCTTTAAAGTCTCCTGTGCCCAGTGTACGGAAAGCCTTGTCTCTGTGTCCTTTCTTAATCCTTACTATGTTAGTCTTTCGAAGCTTCAAAGATGCAGCTAAAATAACTCAAATTATGCGTTGGTAACATGTCAAGCATTTAATTTTTTTATTGAATGAAGCAAAGCTTCTAAGAAACATCAATCAAAAGCAGTGACATATTGTTGTTGCTGCTTTTTGCAAAAATCCGGACATCTTCTTTAAAGCTGTGACTTATTTACCTTTCAAAATCAAACTTTCTCATGACAATAAAAGAAGAGCCAGTCTAAGCATGTCATTCATGATAACAAAAACCAAAAACGTTTAAGACGTTGAGGAACAGCTGTGATGGATGGGTATATATTGCAACATCCAGAAAGTTTATTTCAAACATCGATAAACAGCTGTAAAAGTGTATACTATAACTAGCGCCTTTTCTATGCCGTATGCAGTGGCATTCGTCCTTGCTATAGAAAAGGCCATGCCTGCAAGGCGTTGCCAAAAACTAATTCCCTAGGGAATGCGTTCGCGGAAATCCTAGAATATTTGGCAAACCGAAAGCAGTACTATACAATAGGCTCCGCCCCTGAGGCGTCGCCAAAAAAACATATTTGAACAAATATATAACTTAAGACATACACTAAGCGACCGTGCAGCGATCAAAATTGAATCTGTTTTCCCCTTGATTTTATCATTCAAATATGATGCAAGAGGTAAAGGTATGACTGAGAAGACAACAAAGCACACAACACGAAAAGAAAATTCGTTCTTTATCTCTAGAATTCGTTGAGTGATCTGTGAAATCTTTGGTCGCTCATAAAAAGTTGCTGACATTTGACATTTTGGTCGCGCTGAGGTCGCCGTAGAGATTCCACTTGAGCACGTTTTCCAGGAAATCGGTGCCTCTCACGGCGCTCTGGTCGCCGTAAGGGCGCGGCGAGAGCGCCGTCCAAGTGGAATGGGGGTATTACTGATTACTGATGACAAAGTCGGAAAAAAGTCGTAATCAATCCTGATTATCCAAATGATGAAATGTACGTTGGTATGTCCTATATAAGGTAAAAAACCTAAAACGATCAATTTCTGACTATCTTTATGCTTAATTTGCCAACAAAAGTACTTGATACATAACATACTACAGCCTACGTTTTTGCTTAACACATCAACAATTGTTATCAAAAGGTTTGCTTATTTTGGCAAAGTTGACGAGTGATCAACTACAACTTAATTCCATAGCCCGTGTTCTAATGAGATACACTACTTCCACAGGATGCATCTTTCACTTGTGGTCCAAACACACAAAAGACAATTTGGATAAATTATGTTGATAAGCTTTTCTTACACATGTGATCGTTATTAAGGTTGAATCTATCAATTGTTATCCTGGTGAATTATGAAGTTTCTACAGTAACTCCTTTACAGAATTCTTTATTTTATTTTCTCGTATTCAAGTTTCCATAAGAAACAATGAGATATATATATGTCACAGTTGGAATCCAGTAGAGTCCGGAACTCTACTAGTAGAGATTAGAATTCCACTCTCTACTAGTAGAGACTGGAATTCCAATCTCTACTAGTAGAGTTCTGGATTCCACTAGTTGAGACTGGAATTCCAATCTCTACTAGTAGAGATTGGAATCGGGATCTGAATATTGGGATTCCAATCTCTACTACTAGGAGAATGCCAGATTCTACTAGTAGAGATTGGAATTCTACCAGGACAATCTCCAATTCTAATAGGAGAAATTCGGGTTGCATCAAAATGTTTTGGAAAATTGACTGAATCATTTCACACCTAAAATTTAGCAAAGGTAAGCCTACATTCACCATTACTATTTTAGTTGAATCACTTAATGTTTTAGATCTCTAATAGACCTTCTGTCAAGACACATTGTAACCATAGGGATAGCCGTCTGGTTCAATCTTAGTCAATGGCTGTTTGTAAATGCCACTGATATGTCAATCAGAGACATTTGCATACAGCCCTTATGAGTTAGTGATTCAATATGCTCAACCAGTTTTTCCAGTTCGTTAGTGTCTGGGTATATAAAACCTTATTTACCCCTGCTAAGCCAGTTCTAAAGATTATGTCAAAGTTATCAGATATCTAAAACACGAAGTGATTCACCTAGAATAGTAATGGTGAATGTAGGCTTAGCTATGCTGAAATTTTAGGTGTGAAATGATTCAGTCTATTTTCCAAAACATTTTTAAGTAAACCTATTAGAATCGGAGATTGTCCTGGTAGAATTCCAATCTCTACTAGTAGAATCTGGAATTCTCCTAGTAGTAGAGATTAGAATCCCAATATTCAGATCCCGATTCCAATCTCTACTAGTAGAGATTGGAATTCCAATCTCAACTAGTAGAATCCAGAACTCTACTAGTAGAGATTGGAATTCCAGTCTCTACTAGTAGAGATTGGAATTCCAATCTCTACTAGTAGAGTTCCGGACTCTACTGGATTCCAATCTCTACTGTGACATACATATCTATACCGTATGAAGTTGAAGGGAATTCATTTTACAGTTGTGAAACCATAGAAATACGGTATTTCTATCTTTATACATCTGTAAAATGGATTCCGATGAGCTTCTGCACCGGTCCCCGCAGAGAAGGAAGATGTCGGCTCTGTGATTCTTCGAACCTCTGCACCGGTCCCCCAGCAGAAGGGAGATGTCGGCTCTGGCTGTGGGTTCACCCAGACAAGCTCGGCCAGCACTGCAGAAACTGGGGAAAGGAACTATAACTCACCTTACCATAGTTTTATCCATCATTTACTACTGACATTAGACAATAATCAAACGTTAAATGCAGAAAAAATTAAACACGACCAGATGATGCTGATAGAACAATAACAACTAACAGTAGAACAAACTCCTCTCCCCAGCCTCATGATATATTTACGAAACGAGCCAGTAACTGTTCTGGTATCAAAAAGGCGCCGCATATCATTGAAACGTAAAGTCGGACAACCACAAATCGTTCTAAACATACAAAATAAGACATCCACAACAAGTGACATTGCATTAGCATTGCATAACTCTCGATGTATCAACATAACCGGAACAACAAGATACATACCTGCATACCTGGTCCTCTAAACTTGCATCGAAAAGCCGCGGAATCGAGAAGTCCTGTCTGAGACGTGCACAGGTAACACACGTCTGCGGACTCACCTGGGCTTAACGTCAACAAACCTGAACTTTCTGATCTTTAACCTTCACTATGGTACCTGATACACACATAACGTCGCGGTATGTTTGACGTACTGTCAAACACGTTTGCAGATGACTCTCATTTAGTATGAAAGCTCACAAGCTAACTCTAAAACGCTTCTCTTGGACTTTTTTTCTAACATTCTGTGTACTAACCTACATTCTCCTCCGATCTTGAACACAGCTACATCTATCCATATTCGTAAACTCAACGGGCCACACCTGAACGAAACACGGTGTTAAAAAGCACCGCCCAGTGATAGGTGCAGATACTGCAGCGGCTGACCTCCACCCACCGTCACAATCGGGCTGCACCTGACCGTGACACGACCATGCTGAGGCGCCGCCTAGTGAAGGTATCGCAGCTCAGGAGTGCCCAGTTGAGATGATTAGGTACAAGTACAGAATCAGCTAGAACCAAGGAGAAGGTGTGCAGTCTGGTGATTGAAGAATTTATTGCATCAAAGTTTTAATTTTCATTTTCCTAAAAGTGAAGTCTCATCACATCAGACTGTAAGTCCTAACAAGAGATAAAGCGAAGATTGGGGATAGCCTCAGCAGCTTTTGCCTCTTTGGATCGTGTGTGGCGCTGTAAACACCTCTCAAGATCGACCAAGTTACACACGTATAACACTCTGGTCCTATCCGTCCTGTTGTACGGTGCTGAGACATTGACCCTTACACACGGGCACTAGCACACAAACTAGATGCCTTCGACTCTCAGTGCTTGAGAAAGATTGAAGGCATCCGATGGGATGACTTAATTTCCAACGAAACAGTACAGTCCGTTGCAGAACTAACCAACTGCCGGTTAGTTGTAAAATCGCCAAGCAACAGATGATCTTCCTGGGTCACGTCTCCAGGGCGGTTACTACTCAGGACGTCATCAAACTGATTTCATTGGAACCCAACCCGGCATGGAAACGCCCAAAAGGTCGCGAATTGCTCGCGAATTATTCATTTTCCTAAAAACTAATTACGTCAGACAGACACGCAGTTTTGGACGTGTCTCCTGACGCTTAATGTGAAACACTACAAGTGAAACTAACTCAATTCAGTTCTCATCTATTCTTAGTCTAACTATTGTAACGTTGGGGCAATAGCCGTCTCTATCCTTCTCGATTTTCTGGTTTTCTGGTTTCTAATCATCCTCACATCTATTCCGTTACCTCTTCCTTCCTCCCGGTTGTATGATACCCTTGTATGATAGTTTTAGCTGGTCCCAATGCAATCCATAGTCATAGATAATGTGTCATCGACAGTTTTCAGTGCTTCCTAAACTCAATACAATGATAGCAGTTTTTGGTCTAGCCTCCTGTACGTCTGGACTGTTATTAGCCTGCGTTTACACAATCTCTCGCTGGGCGGGGGCGGTAATTGTCGGGCCGGCCGCTAGGAGCGCGATTTAGACAGGCAAGTCTGTGATCATTACCTTCGCCGAGAATGTTATGTTTTTTTTTACTTTTGGTTAGCGTTTGTATGTGTGTATGTAAATGACCAGCATAATCAAGAAGACTTTGGACAACTTCTGTCATTTGGTAGAAAAGATGATCAACTGGTATGATTTATAATCAATGAGAGATACTCATGATACGTCAGTCAAAAATCATTTGGCGAAGGTATGAGGTCGTGGAACTCTAGTTTGACTTTGTTTTTGATAATGGGGCGATTTAGAATTAAGAATGACAATATTTCACGGACGAGACCATTGGATATAAGGTTATAGTGTACATGTCTTGTGAGTTGTAACGTTCTGAAGAACTACCACATCTAAATTTCATTCATATTTGTCAAACAAGAGGTCGTTAAATAAATAAAATGGTGGTTCTCTCTCTTTATTGTGCTCACAACATGTGATACAAAGTGATACAAGTTAACAACACGTGGTAAAAAGACTGATGCAAATGAACATGTGATACAAACATTTTTAAAAGCTCACCATCTTTCCTTCTCTATAGATCCTATAACGTTAGATAAATTGATCTGAATGAATTGTCAGTCAGCACTGCCAAAAGCACATTTTCTTCAAAAGGCCAGATTCATATGCACACAGAAATATGCATAATTTCGACTTGGTGTCGACTAACTTATTACTTTAATCTGAGATTGTCTAACTGTATAGACCTGTAAATGAACACAATTTTACTGGGTGGGTGGCTATTCTATATTTCCCTTTAATAGTTGTCTCTTTTTCATTTCGAGACAACAAAGAAACATTATCCTATACACGGTTTTAAACAAATTTTCATCTATATGCAGATTATCAGAATTCAGAATGTAATGCCCTTTTGAGGTTCTCATACGCATTATATTGAAGGTTATTAATTAAACACTCAGGCGTTTCCGAGTAGAAAATTTTCCTTGCAAGATTGTTATATAACGTTCGATGATAAACACGCATATTCAAACAGAGGCACACACACACAAACCAAACAGATCTGTCTGTATCTGTATCTACAGACAATAAAGACTTCTTGGCTAAAACATTCTTGCTGTAAGCTGTCCAAAAGTTCATTTCCCTTCTAACAGTGTTCGTAGAACTTGTCACAGTCCTATTACGGGACGCTATTTGTAGATCCAACCTCGCCACCACGTTTCAGCACGAAGACGTCGACGAAATTGTTGTGACCTGGCGACCAAAATATGAAGGAAGAAAACTTTAGGAAACAAACAAATTACAATTTCACTTAAGCCTCTTACAGAAAATAGACCACTGACCACGATGAAGCCAAAAGGTCAGACAGGTGCGACAAGAGCTGGAAATGACCTGATCAAGGCCTTTTTTTAAGACAGTTTGCAGAATACAGGAGCAAACGGTGACTGAGACATCAAACTCGAGTTAATGCACCGAAAAATTCTGTAGTTCTGACCTTCGGCGTCCTTTCTTGGTTTCTGTCGTTTGCAAAGCCACACACACCCAACTGTTGCCATGACGACCACTGCTAGCCCCACCACAACGGAAGCTACAACTTCAATCCAGATGTTGAGAGCACCTGCAGTATTGTGACAAGAGTTCCACGACCTCATATCTCCATGAACAATTCTATTCATGCAAATGACTTACATATTTGCATAATATATGCTTGGTCAAAAACACCTTTATCTAGCTTACACATGTTGCAATATTGACAGTCCTATAATTTTCCAATTAGATGAATTATGGTGTTTTTTGCATTGATTATGCAAATTAGGAATTCCTTGGCATATTTGGTATCTGTTGATGCTCCACTACATATGTTACATGTAGTTGAGTCTGATAATGAAAAACACTGCAAATATAGATTTTCCTTATTAGCTATGCAAATTAAGTCATAATTAGCATAATTTGCACTACATTATGTATATCTCTGTCTAAGCTTCCTGCATACTAAGTATCCTATTGACAGTCCTATAATTTTCCAATTAGATGAGATATGGTGTTTTGCATTAATTATGCAAATTAGGAATTTCTTTGTATAATTGGTATCTGTTGATGATCCACTTTCCATAAACTGCATACGTTACATGTATTTGAGTCTGATAATGTAAAACACTGCAAATATAGATTTTCCTCATTAGCTATACAAATTAAGTCCCAATTAGCATAATTTGCACTACATTATGTATATCTCTATCTAAGCTACCTGCATACTAAATATCATGGAAATCCGTTGTTCCTTTGTTCAGTTATTCTCCTTAGAAGATTTTCACAAAAACGCCCCTGCAGTTCCAAAGGAAGCTAGGGGGCCCAAACCTACACCACTTCTTTATTACATCGGAAGCTATCTGCCACCCAAAAATCAAGACCACAGCACGTCCAGGTCAAAAGATACAAAAATTGAAGTTCTGCTGCAGTACCAAGGTCACATGCCAGGGGGCCCAAAATCGACCTTGAACTTCGGCTTTACGACACCTGCCCACATACCAAATATAATCGTAATCCATCAAGAGGTTCTTGAGTTATGCTGACTAGAGTAGTGCGGAAAAACAAACAGACAGACAAACAGACAAACAAACAAACAGACAGACCCACCCAAAACAATATGTCCATTTTTCATGGAGATAACAATGTCTGTTTTTGTATAGACAGACATCTCATACTGACGGCCCGAGATGTATATGGCGTCATAAGGCCTGGTCATTTGCTACACCCAAAATGATTCTATGAGGTGGTTAGAGCAAATGACCATGCCTTATGATACCATATGCACGGCACAGACATGGAGGTGGAGTTACAGTGCAGGTCTCCCCACGATTCTACAAATGCAGAAGCATTGATACGTTATAATTAGGAGCAAAGCATAAGATTTGTCATAGATCTCAAAAATAAAATTGAGTTTCACGACCTCATACCTTCACCAAATGATGTTAACTTGTCGTATTTTAATAGTTTGTCATTGATTATACTTATAAGTAAGGTCTTCAATTTGATAAATCATTTTAGTTAATGATCTTCTACCCTTCCAAAGAGTGAAAGTGTTGAAAATAATTTCTTCCTTTTCGTATCACATACCAACATATAAAAAATATCATAAAAAGTCGATCCCGGGTTATGCTGTCTACCAGCACACACACACACACACACACACACACACACACACACACACACACACACACACACACACACACACACACACACATACACACACACACACTCATATATATATATTTATACAGAAACACAGAAACAAACATTCAAAATTATACCCTTCGAAGGTAATTAAAGAGAGATGTCAGCCCTATAGCCTCGGTATCCCGTATGCCACGCACCGCCCCGCCCCCCCCCCCCCCGTGTGATATTCCAGTCTTAAATAGTGGCACGAACCATGAGATGTTTGATAAAAATCGTTAGAGTAACATACCGGTGTTCTTGAGCGATGCATTCGCTCTAAGGCCACGCGACAAACACTCTTCATTCTCGTCTTCCCAGTCGATGCAATCCTTGGTCAGGTTACATTTCTTTGACTGGTGGATGCAGATGTCGCCACAGGAGATCAGGCTAGGTAGGCACTCCGCTGACCACTCTATGTTAAATCCCTTGCCGACAACGGACGCGTCAGACCTGACAAATGTCACGAGAAAGTGATATAATTCTCGAGAATGAACGACGAGCATCAACGGTCACCCAAACATGAAGCAAACCATTGCTAACAAGAAACTTAATTGCTGGACAATTTTTGGTGATAAAACGTATAACAACTTGTACAAAAATTATAGGCCCTTTAATATCTGCTGTAAAAAAGACGTGGTAGTACAGTAAAGGTTGATACTGCATAAATGTATAGTACAGTAAAGGTTGATACTGCATAAATGTACATTCTTGAGTGGAATATCACATCAAACAAAAAGTTGTGTCAAAAACCTCATTTCCTTACAATCCTTTCACCGCTGCACACTCAGATACTTATAACATTGGGATGCATTTTGTTTGTAACAGGTGTAGATCTACCTTAAGGAGGTAAAAAGGGACGTACATACGACATGTCACCACACTGACCTGAAGATGAGGAAAACATTGTTCTCTGAACTTGTCACCGAGGGGGGGAGCCTGTGACCGCAGACCATGGCCAAGGAGGCGGCGGTGCTTTTCGCTCCGTCATGAATCTAGTAAGCCCACAGACCCAGTTACACAATGTTATTAGAATGTTGGAACATATTAAAACCAATGGTGAATCTTGGCCGCAACAACGCTTTCAATGTTAGACATTTTTCTAACCTGTTGGAACATCTCCGATTATTTTAAAGGTTTTGAAAACGTTAGAACAAAAAGAAACAATCCCCCACACGGTAATGTGGAATAGAACTCCAGTACTGAAATCAAGGGTTACACCAAGGACTTACACAAATCCAATTTTGGTCCATTGACAGTCGCTCATCTAGTTTATGGTGTTTTCGTTCAGCATACTGATTTAAAAAGCGTTAAACACACCACAGTACACCTGGTACACCAAGGTACACAAAGGGGCCTGATACACCAAGGTGCCTGAGTACCAAGGTGCCTGGTACACCAAGGGGCCTGAAATATGAAATCAAGTTCTGGTACATGGCCTTGGAGGCAACCCTGACAAATCCAAATACATTGAAGACACAGTTACAGTTGTTTATTTCATCATCTCCATAAAAACGATTCTTTCCTCCACCATCTCGAATAATTCCTACTGTTGGTTCTTGCCTATTTCTTAAGCCCTTATTTGTCTCACCCGGAGGTAGTCGTAGCTACACGCCCCATGGTCCTCTATGTCCAACGCTTTGAAGACTATGACGATCCGTTTCCCTTCGTCGACCATGATCCTCCACCTGGCGGAAACAGTTGGAAAGGCAGTCAATACAGCATGGGTTAATGTTAGTCCAACGGTTCCAGCTACATGTTTCGGGAGTGGGGTTCGAGGGGAATGGGGTTAGCAAGGGTGTTTTCGAGATAAGTCTACGTTGAATTCAATATTTAGAAACTGAACAAAGCTATCAATGGATAGGTTTAATCTTTATCTTGCGAAAATGTCGAAGTGAAAGCCCCTGTCATACAAAGCTGACCATGGCTGACCACTCCCAACCTTCCCAAGACTAGTGTGCTGTAGTTTGGGGGTCGGTTGGGAGAGAGGTCGGTAGCAGTTGTCTGTTGGTCGACTGCGCAAGTCGAATGTTTCAAAATAGTTAGAACATTCGAGGGTGGTTGATAGTGGACGAATGATCTGAAATAGACTGGTAACTGGTTGATAGCTATTTGCGAGTAAGTCAGCCGTGGTAGGGGCGTTGTCGGGAGAAAGTCGTGTACCGGTTGTGAACTGGTCGTGACGTGGTCTCTTCGAGAGATAAGAGTGGCCAAGAACAAGGCTGGTTGCTTTCCACCTACCGCCACCTTGGTTGGGTACCTGGTGGGAAGCAAGGCCGGGGGAAGGCCCTGAATGTGTGACAGGGGCTTTACGTACAGAGTCGTCAGAATGCTGTGATAGCAGCAATGGTAGCATCCCCTGGAAACATAGCTATGACTGTCAAATGTTGTTTACTCACGCACAGTTTGAATTTTTTGGGTACATGTTGGGGTAGTTAGGGCTCGATATGTTGCCAGATAAGCCCTGCACGCCCATGTAACGCCCGCCCTCTCGTTCGCATGATGTATTGGAGATCAAGCCAGGTAGGTCCTCCGCTGACCACTCTATGTCAAAACCCTCGCCACCAACGGAATAGTCGGACCTGACAAATGTCACGAGAAAGTGAATGAATTCTCGAGAATGTGTTTGTGGATTGACGAGAATTAACGGTCACCCAAACATGAAGCATATCACTGCTGACAAGAAACTTAATTGCTGGATAAATATTTTTGATAAAACGTATGGCAACTTGTACAACAATTCTAGGCCCTTCAATATCTGCTGTACAAAAGACGTGGTAGTACAGTAAAGGTTGATACTGCATAAATGTGCATTATTGAGAGGAATATCACATCAAACAAAAAAGTCGTGTCAAAAACCTCATTTCCTTACAAATCTTTCACCGCTGCACACTAAGATACTTATAACATTGGGATACATTTTGTTTTCAACAGGTGTAGATCTACCTTAAACCCCAGTCTCACTGGATCCGCAGCATGCTGGTGGCGTAGTGACCGATAGAATTGACAAAGCACTCAACGAATTTCATCAACAAAAAACGAATCTTTTTAAGTTGATGAATGTTAGACATCCAGATAATAAGATACGCCAAAAATAGTTACTATTTTTTAGTAGCTATTTTGGCGAATCTTTCTAAGCTTTGCGTGTTTTGATGTCTTTTGGGCCATACTCGGACGTTTTGAATGATATTCCCATTATAAAGTCAAGGGTAACACAAATCCAGTTTAGGACACAACGACGCCGCCAGCGTACCGCGGTCCAGTGAGATGAGGGCTTTAAGAGTTTAAAAGGGACGTACACGCGACATGTCACCACACTGACCTGAAGATGATGAGAACATTGTTCCCTGAACTTGTCACCGAGGGGGGGAGCGTGTGACCGCAGACCTTGGCCAAGGAAGCGGCGGTGGTTCCCGCTCCGTCACGAATCTAGTAAGCCCATCGACCCAGTTACACAATATTATTAGATTGCTGGAACATGTTTTAACACTTTGTTGCAACATAGATTCACCATTTGTTTAAAACAAACAAATGATGAATCTATGTTGTAACAACTTGTTCAACGTTAGAATTTTTCTAACCTGTTGGAACACGGTAGAAAATATTTACAACATCAAATAAATGTTAGAAATTGTTCTAAACAGTTACTTATCTCAGATTATTTTAAAGGTTTTGAAAACGTTAGAACAAAAGGCAACAATCTCCCACACGGTAATGTGGAATGAAATTGACTCTATCTTGCAGGATATTCCAATACTGAAATCAAGGGTTACACCAAGTACGTCATTGGTTACACAAATCTAATTTTGGTCCATTTACAGTCACTCATCTAGTTTATTAAGTATGGTGTTATCATTCGGCATACTAATTTAAAAAGCGTTAAACACAACACAGTACGTCTGGTACACTAAGGGGCCTGAAATGTGATATCAAGTTCTGGTACATGGTACTGACAAATCCAAATACACTGAAGACACAGTTAATGTTTTTTTATGTCATCATCTCCATGAAAACGATTCTTTCCTCCACCATCTCGAATAATTCCTACTGTTGGTTCTTGCCTATTTCTTAAGCCTTTATTTGTCTCACCCGGAGGTAGTCGTAGCTACACTGCCCGTGGTCCTCTATGTCCAACGCTTTGAAGACTATAACGATCCGTTGCCCTTCATCGACCATGATCCTCCACCTGGCGGAAACAGTTGGAAAGGCAGTCAATGCGTCATCGGTTAATGTTAGTCCAACGGTTCCAGCTATAACTTCTTATCGACCAGAGGGTTTGTCCATTTTGTCCAGAGGTAGTTGAAGACGAATATCACTTTTTGATTGTATGTCGCAAATATTTTGATATACGTAATTCACTATACTCAATGCTATCGTCGGATTTACCAGAATTTATCTGAATGGACTTGAATAGCAAATTTAAGTACATAATGACATGTGACAACCCATGCATGGTACACCTTGGGAAATATATCAAAGAATGTCTAGACGTTAGAAACTCCCCCAATGATTGTAAAATACCATTGTCATCCCATACTACTACACCATATTGTATAAGATAGACTGATTAGCATTATAGAATGTTATCTATTTACCAGTGAATGCCATACTTTGTACCTTGTACAATTGTTGTGCAATAAAGTTATGTTATGTTTCGGGAGTGGGGTTCGAGGGGAGTGGGGTTAGCAAGGGTAGCAGGTCGGTAGCAGTTGTCTGTTGGTCGACTGCGCAAGCCGAATGTTTCAAAATATTCAGAACATTCGAGGGTGGTTGATAGTGGACGAATGATCTGAAATAGACTGGTAACTGGTTGATAACTATTTTGGGGTAAGTCAGCAGTGGTAGGGGCGTTGTCGGGAGAAAGTCGTGTACCGGTTGTGAAATGGTCGTGGCGTGGTCGCCTCAAGGAGTGGCCGAGAACAAGGCTGGTTGCTTCCCACCTACCGCCGCCTTGGTTAGGTAACTGGTGGGGGGGGGGGGGGAGCCCGGGGGGAGGCCTGAATGTGTGACAGGGGCTTTACGTACAGAGTCGCTAGAAAGCTGTGATAGCAGCAATGGCAGCATCCCATGGAACAGTAGCTATGACGGTCGAATGTTGTTTACTCACGCGCAGTTAATATTTCCTGGGTACATGTTGGGGTAATTAGGGCTCGATATGTTGCCAGATAAGCCCTGCACGCCCATGTAGCTCCCGTCCACTCGTCCTCGTCCGCATGCTGTACGACAATGGTAGATAAATGTATATATATATATATAAATATCTATCTATCTATCTATATATATATATATATGTATATATATATATATATATATATAGAGAGAGAGAGAGAGAGAGAGAGACAGAGAGAGAGAGAGAGAGACAAAGAGAGAGAGACAGAGAGAGAGAGAGATGGATAGATATGATACACTTAAGAAAAAATAACGACAACAAACGGCTATGCATATCACTCAGTACTAAGATATGAGAGATGAACATATGACCTTGTTCAGTGTTTGCAGTAGGCTGTCCCTCTGTAGTTGTAAGTAACGAAGGATTGGTAGTCGATCACACGCGTGAACGCCCAGTCCAACAGCCAACGGTGAATACGTAGGTTGAGAAGAACAACATATGAAAAAAGAGACAAAAAATGCAAAGTTAGGCAAGGGTAAAATGTGCACGGTACTACGTTTACTTTTCAGCTCCGACTTTCGTACCCCAGGGAAGACAAGATAAATCAAACAACTTGATGAAGTCTTTATTCAAGCTAGTAGAGTCAGGCGATTTTCAGACAGCAGTCACTGTCTTTCATCGGTGGAGTTCGAATTTATCGAGTGACTTTGAATTCAGATTTCACTGATGAAAGACTTTAAACAGTATTCTCTGACCATTGTATGATATCTACTTTTATTCACTCAAAACTGCCAGAACACCATTCTCAAGAAAAACAGAATATCTCAAACACAAAGCCTTTGCCTAAACAGTTTCACTGGAACGAAAAATCTAATCAGACATTCCTTCATTCTCTCAGCCAGCCTAATCTTGCCAACAGATTACATGCTGTCTCTTTAAGATGCTGTACTTCTAACAACTTTCAGGAGATTGAAAACTGTGTTTATGAATTTAGCTCAATCCTTACAGAGGCGGTCAAGGAATCACTGTGCATGAAAATAACTAGGAAACGCCCACAGAACAGACCAACTAATAAGTGGTTGATAAAACTTGTATAACAATGAAACGTGAAATAAAAGATTTAGCTTATTTAACGTTAACGTTGGGTAACCTAAATTCGGGATTTTTCCGATAATGGTTGACTGAAATCAATCTAGCAGAACAATAAACCATCCTTTTTTTCTATTATTCTGTCAGTATCATGTACTATCTTTGCACTAATCATATATATGGTAGATTTTGTCTATAGTCGTGCTGACACCATAATATTTCAACTTGAAACTACCGTCCGCCGCAAGCACAATTACGGTGCTGTCGGACAGGGGGGCACATTAATTCGGGAGAGAAGATTCGTCTTGAATATCTTACCGCTAATCACATTTTATACAGCAGCTATTCGTTCCATCCTTGGCTTGAGGAGAGTGCTATGGATATAGACGTGTCCAAGTAAAAAAAATACACGAAAAAACGGCCGTACCGCACACATCAGGCCTACGGGAACAACCCGTGTGTTGAGTCGGTAGTTATAGAACGTCAAAGTCGACATTCACCGTCATGGCAACGTGTACATTATTCATGGCAAGTTAGCCGGATGTCGTAGCATTGATAATACTACTATGTCCATGCATGCCTTGTTGTGTTAGGAGCAAACTTTGAGGAAAATATGCTCCTCAGTCCACAATCACACGCAACATTTAGACAAAAACGTGTTCCTCACAAACCTTTGTCGTCTGCTTGACAACAGGATTCTGGGTAATGATATGGCGGCGGGAAAATACACGTGCCGTAGGTTGTAGCAACAAAGAGGGGTTTTGATGATTGATCACACTTAGAGTCCAATTGCAGGTCAGCAATTTTAAGAAAATAAGTTGTCTTGTAAATGATTGTGTTTAGCAGTAAGAGGATGTGACATTTGTCTTATAAACCAGCCGACAACGATGTAGTGTGAGTCTCCCACGAAGCCCTCAGACTGTTCCAATAAGGGACGGAGAGTTTTTGTCCTCGTCGCCTTCTAATGCATGCTTATCGAAGCTTTTCAGACAGTGTTCTGAATACGTTAGTCTGTCAAGTTTGCATTTCTAGCGGTATTACTGATGTTGCATCTAGCACATATCCCTAAATACCCCGTTTTCGAAAAATCCCGAATTTAAGTACCCCACGAATTTATGTTACCCAACGTTACTTCATAAAAATCCATCAAAGTCAGATGTAAGAGGCAGTTTCGTCAGACGGAAAAAAATATAGAAAACTGTTAAAAAGGAAGAAACGCGAGTATCATCAACAGATTATGAACCAACTCTCCACTCTCAGGGATAAGAATCCAAGTGCCTTTTGGGATTTGATAGAAATTAAAACCAGAGAAGCCAAAAGAAAATAATCAAATCTCAGGCGAAGATTGGTTAAAACACTTTGCTAAAATTGATAAATTATCAGACACAATCAATGACCCCGAAACTAATCCTTCAACTACTGTATATGGAATACTCAAAATTACTTCCCACCACCTCTCTCTCTTTCTCTATATTTTAGACTCTATAATTACAGCAGACGAACTAGACAGAGCTATTTCGAACCTAAAAAACAACAAGTCAAGCCGCTATGACATGATCAAAAATGAGATGTTTTTAAAATGCATATGCGGCAAATCGATTTTTCGAAAACCCTTATAATATATGGGTGATATTGCGATTCCAGACAATTATGGGTGTATTTCTATTATAAGTTGCCTAAGAACATTATTCTGCTCCATCCTGAACACACGACTTGTTCATTATGCAGAAGAAAACAGCCTTTTCAAACCACTACAGGCCGACGGATCAGTATCTAATACCAGCTCAAAAAAGAACTTGACATAGCAATGCCTTCAAGTTACCAACATAGGATTGACGTGTTCAAAAATCCGTATTTCCCATAACTATCGTAGAGTGGAATTCATCATCCGGCTAAGTTCAGTAGGGACGTTTACGCTGGATAGTTTTAAAGAACACTTACGGCTAGACGTGCGAGAGGTTAGGTGTGACATGTTCAGTGTAATATAACCAGCTGCTGCCGCACGCCGCCTACGAAGCCTTATCTCCATCAACATATAAACAGATATAAGTATATGCATTCATTCCGATTGAACGAGCTACACAAAAATCTCGAATCCTTTTTTGTTTTGCAATACACGCATTTTTTTACAAAAGCCTGTCGAGAAATTTTCATTCCCAAGTAGTATCCCAAGGCGTAGAACATTCTTACTCGAGTTCACTTTTAAATAGATTGCTATCAAGCTTTGTCTTTGGCCGGAATTCGTCCAACCCTCTAGCCTGGATGCCAGACCCCCAATCTCTAAAGCCCCCCTCTCACTGGAATCGCGACGCGTTGGCGACCTCGCTGTGTGGGCTTAAAATATAAATATTTTAGAGACTCGGGGTCTGGTATTCAGGGTACCAACCCTCGGGCAATTTTTTGTCGATCATGAGTTGATACCGTTTTTCTGCTTGATGATTGTGGGCTTGAGATCAAAATGCTTGAAAAAAACTTCGGCAATAAAAACGATGCCTGGTAAAACGTACTCACCTGCCTGAGGACCCAGCACGACGACCACCGCCAAGAAGAGGAAGCCTCCTCCCTGCATGGCAAACATTGTGTCCGCAGAAACTCTAAGAAGAACCCTGTGTGACTCGAAGACTCTAGTTAAGCAATGGGGGGCGATACGTATGTCAGCACGTCTCTCCACCGTCTGTTATGTCTGAAGTTTTCTTCTTGGTTTAAAGACTTTTTGTTTTACCATGAGAGACGTTGCCTCAAACCTTATTAGTTGCTAGGAAAACAGAATCTCGGTATCTAGGACGGGTTCCAAAGTGAAATAAGAAAAGGGGATATTGGATTAGACATAATAAGTAGATTTTCCCATTTGCATCAGTATTTTTTTATTGTAGTGGGTTTTTTCCCTGGATAAAGTACAAGTTCATTGGTTTAGGGGCATTCCGTGTTTCTAATAAAGCATGGGACAGGCCCGATTGTTAGCTTTCCCACTGTGTTTCACGCTATTCTTGTCGATTTCTAAAACGTAGCTGAGTGTTGGCTTTTTGTACACAAAGATGATGGGAATTTTGCTGTATATCAAATCAACATTCTGACCGCTAACTTGGTTGTTGTCATCCAATAATCAAAGCACTATAGTGAATTACTTTGTAACAAGAGAAAGTTCATGTTCAAAGACATTCTCAGCTTGTACCGCTCCCGTCAAAGATGCATGAAGTTCACTGAGCTGCCAGGATACATTACATGCTCCAGTCTTTCATAGGCACCTTCTCAAATAATTCAATCAACACCGCTTACAAGACTATTGTAACAAACTAAAAGTTATTTGACACAGACGTATTCTTATTTTTTTCTTGGTTGAATGGATAACTCTGTTACAACGCGTACGACACATTTACCATCAAACATAAGCGTCCATGCTTAAACAAGGGCTATGACTCCATAAGAAATTCCCCCAATCTCCAAATTAGAAAACAAAAGCCAGATGAATTCATCGTTGATGTCATCAAGAAGTATTTCTAATAATGATCTGGCTTGTTGACCAACCCAAGTTTGACACAAATAGTTGAAATTTAATGGTTTCGTTGTCTTTCTGGTCTTACTTGTGCGTTTTGAATAATTGTGCTAGGCACAGCGACGTACGCCGCCAGCGTGCCCCGGGTCCAGTGAGAGAGGGGCTTTATAGTGTTGATTACTGCAGCACTCCATGCACACTTGGAAAACAAGGACGGTTTGTCAGAATCGGTAGACTCTATTGCATGATTTTTTTTCAACCCAGCAAAATCCGAATCGGTTTTGTAATCGCGATTATATTAGCTATGTCGCTGTATATAAACGTGTCAGTGGTTGTTCCCAGATGTCTTCTTGCCTTCTCGGATTCAATATTTACGAAATTTGTAAAATCATATCTGTTTGCATTTTCGAGAGGTGGCCTGTCCAGAGGCTGTCGGGAGTTGATAGCAAATATGCGCTGATAAAAGAGTTAACTTTTACCCAAAATATACAGGACTACGTCTTAAGGTGTAACTTTAGAGGTACTGTTGAAGCGGAAAAATTATTACATTTGACTCCGAGCTTGACAAACAACATTCCGCAAGCAAGTAGTCAGATATGTGACAATACCGCAGGTTCACACAACAATCTAAAGGCTTTCCCATGTTAGGAATAATGACTTCTCAATGCAGCACAAACTGACGATATTGTATGACGAAAAGTCGGGAGCTGCCACACTTCTGTCTATCTCTAGTGCCGCCATGATTCGAAATGGGTTGATCACATGACGGATGCAACGGTAATATAGTTGGTGCGCAATCCATTTAAATGGCGGAGCTTCCATGTAAGACATCACGAAATCGCCGGCGAATGCACCAAGATACACGGCGACATGCCGACCTGCGTGCCGATTACCGGCGCTACGAATGTCCCTTGCCCGCACGTAAATGTTGCCCGACGTGTGTGGGTCGACATCACGAAATCGCGCGCGAATGCACCCAGACAAACGGCGACATGCAGACCTGCGTGCCGATTATCGACGAGCGATGGAAAAGGCAACGCTCTTTTGAGGCCCGTGGCACAAGTGGTATACGGTGGTACAGGTGGTTTTTATACTGAGACGAGCGAAGGAAAAAGAAGCGCTCCACTAAGGCTTGTGGTATAAGTGGTACACGGTGGTACAGGTGGTTTTTATACTGAGACGAGTGAAGGAATAGGCAGTGCTACTCTAAGGCTTGTGGTATGGCTACGGACCTGTAGCGTATGTACCCCGACTTGTAGCGTATGTACCCCGACTTGTAGCGTATGTACCCCCCGACTTGTAGCGTATGTACCCCGACTTGCAGCGGATGTATCCCGACATGAAGCGTATGTACCCCGACTTGTAGCGTATCTACCCCGGCATGTAGCGATTGAATGGTCCTTTCCAAAGGAGCCAAAGTAGTTTGAAAGGTCCGTAGCCAAACCATTACCCCAATATGTAGCGTATATACCCTGACTTGTAGCGTATGTACCTTGACTTATAGCGTATGTACCCCGACTTGTAGCGTATGTACCCCGACTTGTAGCGTATGTACCCCGACCTGTAGCGTATGTACCCCGACTTGTAGCGTATGTACCCCGACTTGTAGCGTATGTACCCTGACTTGTAGCGTATGTACCCCGACTTGTAGCGTATGTACCCTGACTTGTAGCGTATGTACCCCGACTTGTAGCGTATGTACCCCGACCTGTAGCGTTTGAATGGTCCTTTCCAAAGGAGCCAAACTAGTTTGAAAGGTCCGGCGTACCCAAATATTAACCCCGAATTATAGTGTATGTACCTCGACTTGTAGCGTATGTACCCCAACCTGTAGCGTATGTACCCCGACCTGTAGCGTATGTACCCCGCCCATGTTTAAATATGGGATGTACCTGCTATCTTTTTTTCTTATTCAGGTGAGAGAAACAAGTTACAGGCGTAGTTGTGGCGCACTCAAGTTAACTAACTTATGTGTGTGCTAAGACACACATAACTTATGTGTGTGTGTGTGTGTGTGTTGGTGTCTGTGTGTGTGAAAATTCATGAACGTTCATGAATTTTCATGAATTTTCATGCACGTTCATGAATTTTCATGAACGTTTATGAATTTTCATGAACGTTTATGAATTTTCATGAATTTTCATGAATTTTCATGAATTTTCATGAATTTTCATGAACGTTCATGAATTTTCATGAATTTTTATGAACGTTCTTGAATTTTCATGAACGCTTATGAATTTTCATGAATTTTCATGAATTTTCATGAACGTTCATGAAAAATTCATAAGCGTTCATGAAAATTCATGAACGTTCATAAAAATTCATTCATGAATTTCATGAATTTTCATGAATTTTCATGAACGTTCATGAATTTTCATGAACGTTCATGAATTTTCATGAATTTTCATGAACGTTCATGAATTTTCATGAACGTTTATGAATTTTCATGAACGTTCATGAATTTTCATGAATTTTCATGAATTGTCATGAATTTTCATGAACGTTCATGATTTTTCATGAATTTTCATGAATTTTCTTGAATTTTCATGAATTTTCATGAACGTTCATGAATTTTCATGAATTTTCTTCAATTTTCATGAATTTTCATGAACGTTCATGAATTTTCATGAAATTTCATGAATTTTCATGAATTTTCATGAACGTTCATGAATTTTTATGCACGTTCATGAATTTTCATGAACGTTTATGAATTTTCATGAATTTTCATGAATTTTCATGAACGTTCATGAATTTTCATGAATTTTTATGAACGTTCATGAAATCTCATGAATTTTCATAAATTTTCATGAACGTTCATAAATTTTCATGAACGTTCATGAATTTTCATGAATTTTCATGAACGTTCATGAAAATTCATGAAAATTCATGAAAATTCATAAACGTTCATGGAAATTCATGAACGTTCATAAAAATTTATGAAAATTCATGAACGTTCATGAAAATTCATGAAAATTCATAAACGTTCATGAAAACTTATGAAAATTCATGAACGTTCATGAAAATTCATGAAAATTCATGAACGTTCATGAAAATTCATGAAAATTCATGAACGTTCATGAAAATTCATGAAAATTCATGAAATTTCATGAAAATTCATGAAAATTCCTGAAAATTCATGAAAATTCATGAAAATTCATGAACGTTCATGAAAATTCATGACAATTCATGAAAATTCATAAAAATTTATGAAAATTCATGAACGTTCATGAAAATTCATGAACGTTCATGAAAATTCATGAAAATTCATGAACGTTCATGAAAATTCATGAAATTTCATGAAAATTCATGAAAATTCATGAACGTTCATGAAAATTCATGAAAGTTCATGAAAATTCATGAAAATTCATGAAAATTCATGAAAATTCATGAAAATTCATGAACGCTCATAAAAATTCATGAAAGTTCAAGAAAATTCATGAAAATTCATGAAAGTTCAAGAAAATTCATGAAAATTCATGAAAATTCATGAACGTTCATGAAAATTCATGAAAATTAATGAACGTTCATGAAAATTCATGAACGTTCATGAACGTTCATAAAAATTCATGAAAATTCATGAAAATTCATGAACGTTCATGAAAATTCATGAACGTTCATGAAAATTCATGAAAATTCATGAACGTTCATGAAAATTCATGAACGTTCATGAAAATTCATAAATATTCATGAACGTTCATGTATATTCATGAACATTCATGAATTTTCATGAATTTTCATGAATTTTCATGAACGTTCATGAATTTTCATGAACGTTCATGAATGTTCATGAATTTTCAGTAATGTTCATGAATTTTCATGTTATTTTTCAATCTTTCATTCATATGAAAGGGAGTATATTCATGAATATTCATGGTCGGTTCATGAACGTTCATGGACCGACCATGAATATTCATGAATGTTCATGAACATTTCTTGTAGCGCTAAGAATTCCAAAAGTCAATGTTAGAAATCAATCAAAACATATGATTATGCAAATTTATCTAATTATTGTTAAGATAAAGATGTGAAGTAAATGTTACAGGCATTTAGAATATATGTGAATTAGGTGGCGTTTTGGAGAAAGATTGTGTATTCTGGACGAGACTGAGCCTTTGCGGATAGAAATTCGCCATCTTTAAAAAAATGACCGTTTCGATGGCAACCGGTGACCACCAGTCAACCCAAAACTTACCCATATTTCTACAATTTCTTACCACCACCCAAATTTTTTAAAAAATCGACATTTTGTCCTTTGCTACAAGGTATAATTACAGATAGACCCTCTTAAAATTACCCATGATGCATTGCGATATTTGCGGCGATTCGATACCATGGCCGTTGGGTGTGATTCCTGAAATCCTTATAACTCCTGATATTTTTGACGGATCTTGTTGGTTCAAAGCCCAAAATGCAGAAAATGATATGGCCTATTATTATAATGTATTACACAAGACCCCATAGGTGGTCCAAATAAATGCCTGATTTTGGAAAGTAAACAATACATTTTTTACACAAAATTACCCCAAAAATGGACTTCAAAGACTCATAGCTTCTTATAGAGTTAAGATATCAACCAAAAACATACTATTTCGCGATTCCTGTGGTATCTTTTGCCTACAAACCGATTTTCACCGAAGATTATTGATGTTTGATATTTTGTCCCAGTCCTCTGAATTAAGTCCCAAAAATCGAGGTCCATTTTAATGACGTCACCATATCACGTGATAATTCCTAAAAAGCTGGACATTTGACATTGTTATCATGCATAATCATAAAGTAGAGGAATCAACCTTTTCAAAAAAAGTAAGTCACCCTTTGTCCCTCTGTTTGGTACCAAAAACCTGCTTGGCCCATGGACTAGACCGTTCTGACGACGAAGACACAGCTTCGTGCCAACAGGCGCTAGGGCTGATGCCTTTACGTCTGACGTCAAGGAGGTAACAAACACACCGCAGCTGTGAGGGCACCCACACATTTTCAGATTTCGACATTCATCTGTATCGGTAGAATTTATTCTGAAGCTTTTAATCTACTGAACACATTAATGAAGAAGGCCCTTTCTTGTATGTTGAATTTGCAGTTGAAAAGTGTTTCAGTACCCACACTATCGATTGCTTTAATTCCTACACATACTTTATTTTCTATCACACAGATACATAGCTTAGTCTACTTGGTGCACTTTGGAATGTTTGGACTTGAATTCTTCTAGTCCGCTTGGATTCGACGGTTTCGAAATGTGTAAAACCGTATCTGATTGCAGCTACGCAAGGTGGCTTGTCCAGAGACTGTCAAGAGTTGACAACATGCGCTGGTACAAGAGTCACCTACAATGTGTCAAATACACACAGGTCTACGTTACATCGAAATGGGTCACTTTACAAATACTTTTAACTCAGGAAAGTTACACGACTCCGAGCTTGACAAACTGTGCCGCGTTTTTGCTTTCAGGTCTTTTTAATTGCGACTTTATATGTTATGGTACATTGCTGAAGGTTTGATAAGTCAAAAAGACAAAATAGATGACAGATAAAACGCATGCGTTCATTTAAGGCGTTGCGAATTCTCCACCTGACCCATGACTGCTAGTCATGTGGTCGTCACACACCTCCTCACAACTCTGCAAACAGCGGTCAAAGTTCATTTAGTCCGCTGCGGAAGTGGTGGCACTCTCAGGTGAAAATGTTACCTTCTTTGAGAGCGGGCCACATATTTTAATCCTATGCTTAGTTAAATGTAGCATAAGCTGTTTCAGAAGTTTTCAACGAAGTAAGCTTGCTTATCATTCATGATTAGCTCACGTCTGTGGCATAGTATTGACTTTTTACGTGTTAACTGTGAGGCAAACACCAATCCTTTATACTGTTCTGGTTCCATATGTATAACATGATACATATCCACATGTCTGTATACAACATTCTAAATGTATAATGTTAGAATCTCACCGAATGTCTCGTCAAACAAAGAATTACCACATGGAAGTACTGTATAACCAATGTCTTCAGCTGAGACTATATATATATATACGTAATGGGGACACATATCCTCACGATTTATTTGTGCTTGTGATATTCTATCAGATCTTTGGACTCGACACAATGGTAGGGAGGTGTATTTTCGTCGTGTGTCTGCTGATGGCGGTCCTGTCCGGGACCACGGCGTGCCCGAAGTACTGCGACTGCCGCTCCGGTGGTCAGCAGGAGTACTGGGTCACCTGCCAGGGACCAAACATCACCGCAGTACCCAGGGACGTACCGAAGAACACGACTGTTCTAATCATAGGTGAGCATGACCCCTTCATGACCCCTCTAAAAGGTTCTGACAACTTTGCTTTCATTTCTTTTCTCTCCCTGTGAAGTAACCGTTGTATAAAAATTGCTGCATTTCAAAATGATGCGCATCCCTCTATCAAATTTCTATTGACAGGGTGTGGTTTTATGCTAGGACATTTTGAAAATCCTTGTATGAAATTGTTTTTATGTTTGTTCAAGGGCAATAAATTCAGTGTCTACTGCTACTTGATTTAGTTTGTAATGTATCTGCAGGTTTCACCCCAATAAAAATGCTTCGCAAAGGCGATTTCGTGGATCTACCGGACTTGAAACGGTTGCAGGTCTGGTGGAATCTAAACCTGACCTCGGTGGAGGTGGGGGCCTTTGACAACCTGCCGACAGTAACGGACCTCTTGATTTTCAACAACTCCGTCGCCATGTTCCCTCCCGGCATGCTCCGCGGTCTGGACCAGCTGACCAGTTTTGACGGGAACCACAACCACCTCGTCATGGTTCCATCCGGGGTCTTCACAAACCACTCCACCCTACAGTTCATCGACCTGTCGTGGAACAACATCTCCCGCCTTGAGCCTGGAAGTCTTGTTGGTCTCCAAAATCTAACTACCTTAGAGCTACACAACAACAAACTTGAATCGCTCTCTCTATCTGCTCTTTCGGGAGTTCTGAAGTTACAATATTTGGATTGCAGTTTTAGCAGTATCAGAAATATCGACAAAGGCATCTTTTCTGGACTCAAAGATTTAAAAAGTGTTGCCTTTGATAATAACGAAGTATCGAAAGTTGACGGTCTGTTCCACAACCATCCAAAGTTAGTAACGATCACTCTGCAGAACAACCATATTACAAATATTCACAATGACACATTCACACAGCTTCCCGCTCTCAGTTCTCTCGACATTTCGAACAACAAAATCAGCCTTCTTGAATGTGGATCCTTTGTTGAATTTGACGCTCTTCAATATCTCCTTCTGGCCAACAACTTTATCCGTGACATGACCCTATCTGGGCTCAGTTCTCTTATAGAACTTGACCTTGGTGACAACCTTCTTGACAGCTTTCCAACCAAGATGGCGGACGCTGGTAAACAAATGCAAACCCTAACGCTGAACAACAATCCTATCGACGAGCTCCTGCACGCAGGGCAGTTCTCTGCCTTGAGAAGGTGAGTACAAGTGTGAGAAGTCACGGTTGAACCTCAAATATGGCGATCTCTGTGACTTACAAGTTGTTATCATGTTTGTTGATATAGAAGGATGGGCCGTTTTGGAATGGGCTTCTCCTTTGGAGAGGAGTGAGATGGTGTTTCCGTTGGGTTGTTTTTGTCAATGAAACGATCGCTTTTATCAAACATGTACTTATTTCTAACTTCTCTTCCTTTCAGACTGTCCGAATTGAATCTTAACAACATCACAAGCATCCAAAGAGCGGGAACTCTAAAAGACCCGAAAGCCTTCTGTGGTTGTGACGCTTTAGACAAGATCTCCCTGAAACATAACAATATTTCAACTCTGCCTATTGACGTTTTCGCCTGCACTCCAACTTTGAGCTTCCTATATTTATCGTACAACGAGCTAACAGAAGTCCCACCGGGCTTGTTTACCGGGATGAAACAGTTGTACAGTCTAGATCTTTCCTTCAACCGTCTTAGCAGGCTTCAACCAAAGTCATTCGACGGGTTTGAAAAAATGACGTTTCTGGACATGGGAGGAAACAACTTCACCAACGTTGATCACGTGGTTCCAGCTTTCACAGGACCCTCGTCACTTTACTTCCCAGCTTTGTACGAGAACAGGATCGTGTATCTGGGGCCCGACTCGTTCCCAGGGGTCACGTCCGCCACCTTTCTCAATTTTGCAGGCAACAGGATACGGATTATAGAAAACGGCGCGTTTCCGTCGGAGTCGTTTTCAAATCTGACTGAAGTCATGCTGGACCAGGGAAATCTACTGCACTTCCTCCCTGGTAAGATAGCGGAGGGGCTTCCTAAGTTGCTGAGCCTCGCTATCGACGGTTGCCCATTCAAGTGCGACTGTCAGCTGAAAGATCTAGCCGCTTGGGTTCAGAGTAGGAAACCCCATTCCTATCCCTACGTGGATGTCCTGTGCGCCAGCCCGCCAAAATTGAACGGCAAATATCTGTCTGACATACTATTGAGCGAACTGACATGTGACTGTGAACATGAACAGGCGCCGTCCATAGACACCAGCGGCAGTGATGACCACATCCAGGAAGGCCAGAGCGCCATGCTCAATTGCCGGGTGACGGGCTGCCCCCTGGCGGAGCTGTTCTGGACTACACCAAGAGGTGACATGTTGGCGGTGGGATGGGGGTTCCCGAGAATGGAAGTGATTGACATAGAAAACAGCGGCACGCTGTCCATCCAGCATGCCACCGTTGGGGACTCGGGCGACTACGTCTGCACGGCGGTGAACTATCGCGGAAAAAGTACCAAGACCGTGCACCTACAGGTGGACAGGAAGGCCGTGAGAACTCCGGGAAGGGCTGGAATCTCTGTCTGACAGCAAACGGCCGTGTCATGTCTCGTAATTAAAACCTTTGTAGTGAGCAGAACAAAATCATGAATGATCAGCTCACACTGTTTGGAAAAAGGTTGGTATCATGATATACTAGCAACGCAGTGACGATGTCCTTCATATCAAGATAGTATTGAAGATGGGTATAATTTTCTGATGACATGTCCCGCTTATACTATGCCGTTGATAGACGAAAGTTGATGAATGTGATCTGATGTGAATCTACTACACCCATGCCAAAGCTAAGACAAGAACGAGCATTTTCAACTTGCTATGTTGACATATTTGTTGTGTCAGTTGCAAATGGAGCTTTGTTTTTATTACATTTTCATTTCAGTTAAAAGCTTATTTCAAAAACTTTTTTTTTTACTTCATAGTGAATTCTACCAACACAGATGAACTTTACATCTAAAATTGCACAGGTACAGTTGGCGATGCGTTCTTATCTCTTTGACGTGCGACGTTTACAGTCCAACAAAGCAACGGCACAAATCCCCATGGCACGAATCCTAGCGCATGCTATGATAAAACACGGAGCTGTGTTTTTCACGACAAAGAAGCATCTGTGCATTTCAATCACACTAGCTGCCTGGTGCGATTTCACCTGGCTCCTAGTGTGATGATTGCTCCTTCTTTAAATTGGTGTCAACTGCCTCTCTTATAACTTTGCGATGATAAAAACACTTCCTCGCTGGTCATGGCGATCAACGCACTTGTCTTTGGTAAGATGATCTCTTATGTCTACATTTAGCATTTTAACGTGTTGATTAATTGTAACGTTATATTGGTTTATTATTCAGTTTTTACTTCGATAAACCAATAAAGTCATCTTAAGTATAGTTTTCAGTCACACACTTGCTACATGAGTACAGGTAGTTACGAATACATGTATACATGGGCTTCAATAGTTTTGTTGTTACTGTTGGCCAAGGAAACGCATGATTAAGCTTTGTAAAATCTGAATTCAAATTCTAATCATCAACAATTGCTGAATGGAAGAGATACACTGCGCGGGCGTCCTGGTAAAAATAACCCTGTCATTCATATTATAGTCAACGGATCTCTTAGCGTGAAAGTTATCTGTGTTAGTAAACCTCGTTCTGAATCAACACGTCTTTGTTGCGATCATGAAACATTTGTGGAGTCCTGCAAGATGTAATGCGCTTGTCAGCAGGTTTCACCTGTAATTTCCGACATACAGTAAAGTCTCATCTACCAATCATCAACAATTGCTGAATGGAAGAGATACCGAGCCCAGATACACTGCGCGGGTGTCCTGGTAAAAATAACCCTGTCCTCATCATAATCAACAGGTCTCTGTTGATGTTAGTTATCTGTGTTGGTAGAACTCGTTCTGAATCAACACGTCTCTTTTGCGATCATAAAAACATTTGAGGATCCCTTTAAAGTCTCATCTACCAGTGGACTACCCCCTGTAGTACCCCCTGTAGTAGCCTTGTGTGGCCTAGAAAAGTAAGATTGACATGAAAGGCACTTAACACGACTTTCCTTACTTCACTCAGGTGTAAATGAGTACCTAGCTCATCTAGGATTAGGGACGTCCCTCGGATAGGACGTTAAATGGAGGTCCCGTGTTTGACGAGAGTCACACCTTGAGCAAGTAAAAGAACCCACCACATCTTTCGAAAAAGAGTAGTGTGAGTGGATCAAAACATTCCGGCCTATATGTGGTTGGGAATTTCCCGAGCAGCCATCGTAACCCCTGCTTCTCCTAATGGGTCAATGAAGTCATGCTTGTCTCGAGCATTGATGTTTCTGACCTAGGGCGAAGAGATGCTGCTACAGTAAGAATTAGTTCAGTGCTTTGATGAGTGGCCCCTACGGCCTTGCGTTCGTTGAAAAAAAAAGATTGGTTCATTCACCACCTCCACACTATCTGCCGACCAAATACGGTGAAGAATCCGTGCAACATTAACGCGCCTCGCGAGTGCCTGACGTGACGCGACTTCACACGGCGCCTACGTCCCGTCTCGTCACCGACGGTCTTCCCAGGTAAGAAACACTTTGAAACATATTTGCTTAAAGTACTTGCTGGTGTCGGCTTAAAGGTTTGGACGGTGGCAGTTTAGCTTAAAGCTTTGAGGTAAGAAACAGACACAAATATCTATTGTAGAGTTCATTTGCTCAACCCTTCGACAGCTTTGCATCTTCGAGTCGGTGTAACATGGCTGACTTTTAATTTTCCCTACATATGTAGAATTCATGTATCCATATTCATACTAGTGCATATAATATATAGTTCGGGAATCTGAATCAATTCACGTCACAAACAGATAGACGCATACACAAATAGTATTGATATTTTTTCATGTCAGGTAGATAAAGGCAAAATAGGGTTTAAATCTTCTAGTATGACGGTATGTTGCTCAAGATAAAGACTGTGGATGGCGTATCACTGGGTACTGATTTGACATGCCCCATTAAAACAGTTTTGCTTCTGTCTAAGCATATAGGAGGTAAAAAAAAGGACAAATCCCAAATGCAATTCAAGTTGGGAATGTCGCGTGCACTGGGAATAACATCGGTTTGACTCCTGACATTATTCAGCTTCATAAAATTATCTACAATTGCCTTTACTAATATATACGACATTTTCAGAACATTAAAAAAGTGTACTGACAGAATTTTTCTTACACAATACGACATTATATCCGGGTACATTGTATTAACAATATAGATACACAAACAGAACATGACTCAAATACAATACAACTACATGACAGAAACCGCATCGGTGCTTAATCTGTGAATACAATAAAATACTAAGTGACACACGGTACTGGTACTTTTTGCTGTTGTTGGCAGCATGTTGCTCAGTGGTGGCAAGCAGTAACAGGTCTCTTATTCAGTAATGATACCATGAATGGTATCGGGCTATTTCTATAACGTGCTGTTCTGGTTTTAATAGTGTTCAACTGTTGACTACTACGCGTATTTCTGCCGCTGACTTCTTGTCGGGTTGGCGGGAGCCAGTCGCAGAAGGTGGTAGAATGGAGTAGCTTTCTGGCGAAAGATTCACAGAGGTAGTCGCGTCTTTGCTGCAACGTCGTGAGACCCAGTGTGAGGCAAGCGTCCGAGTAGTTTGTATAGTGGGTCCAAAGGATAGTTCTGACTGCTCTACGTTGTATCCTCTCCAGTTGAAATCTCTGGGACAGCGTTATACCAGGTTGCCAGACCGGTACTGTGTATTCGCAGGTCGGACGAATAAAACTCGTATAAATGGTGACAAGGTCCTCTCTGGTTACTCCGAATGATTTAAGTCTCCTCAGAAAGAAAAGTCTCTGGTTCCCTTTCTTGACCATGTGGTCGACTTGGGTAGTCCATTTTAGATCATCTTGTATGTGGAGACCCAGAAGTTTTGCCACTTTGACTTGAACTAGGGGGTAGTTGTCGATTTTCAGCGGGGGTAACTGTGGTACGGATCTTGAGAAGTAGAAAAACATAACTTTGCATTTTTTGGGGTGGTAGTTCATATTCTGTTCGGCTGACCATTTGCCGAGGTCGTCGAGATCCTGTTGTAAAAGGGGAGGATCCCCAACCTTGCGGCACTCAACTAACTTTATCTTTGGAAAAAAATCATATTAAGGGCAATAAAATCACGTCATCCATTTGATCCAAAAAGTCAGATCTAGAATTGTTTCATGACCAGCTGTGAATATTTAGTACAGCTACAGTTCTTTCTTAATCTCAGGAAATAATGAAAAGTCAAAATGCCAATTAAGCCAGGGAGGAAACCTTAATTAGACACCAAAGGGTGCCTTGGGCTGTTCCAGGCCTAGATTTGTAACAAGCCAGCTCAAGTTCCTGTGCGTCTCTCAGAAGCCTTCTAGCATTGCTCGAAGGCAGAACCCGCTGATTAGCCTGGAATCCAAACCTATTATAGCTCCCGAGTCTCCTCTCCGCAAATAGTATAATTCCAGGCTAATCAGGATAGCTTTAGTAATTTGATACCATAGGGTGCCTCAGGCTGTTCCAGGCCTAGTTTTGTAACAAGCCAGCTCAAGTTCTGTGCGTCACGTACCCAGAAGCCTTCTAGCATTGCTCGAAGGCCGAACCTGCAGACAGGATAGTTTTACTGAGAATGCTTTCCACACTTCACAAAATGTTTCTGTCAATGGCACAGTTTACAGGATGTTCGTGTCAATAGCAAAATTGTAGGACTATTGACAGGGTGTTCCTGACAATAGGATTTTGTCGGTGCTATTGACAGGGTATTCCTTCTGAATAACACCTCGTGATCATATCAACTCTAACCCTGAGGATAATCCTGTAAGATGGTGAAAAAAATAAGATATATTTACGAATTCCTGAACAAGAATAATTTATTTGAATGATGTTAAAGAAATAACACCCTGGCCGGGATCGAACCCTTGGCTTTTGTTTGCATTAGCCGACCACTCTAGCAACTGATTCTTTGAATGGATGTGTACCGATCTAAAGCTATTCTGTGCCTCCTGTCACGGTAAGACTTTGCACCATCGACAAAAACATTCTGCCAATAGCCATGCCCTTGTTTCGTAACGTTCATCAAAGTGTAACTTGATTACCAATTTTAAGTTATCAACACTGTCTAAACACTGAAGATCGATTCAGACATTCAACACTTGATTTTGTTCATCTTTATTGACCTAACACAAGTGTGTATACATTTTCTCTTCTAAACAACGTGCATTTTTGAGTGTTCTACTGTTGGAACGTAATAAAATTGTCGACTGAACTGTCGCCCTTTTGTCTGACGTAATTCAGCGTACACTATTACAAGTACCAGGATCAACAATGTACTTCACACGACTGCAAGTTACCGACAGATTACATTGCATGGTTTATTTACACAAAGTAAAGATAAATACATACACACACATATATATGTAAGTATGATCATGTATATACAAGCTATATGATAATATATACTTTCTTGCAAACATTCATACAGAATAAAAATACTCCTTTTACACAACCAAGAGATTTATTCCACCGACGTTTCGGTAACCTCCTGTCACCTTCTTCAAGGCAATTCTGGTTCACATAGTAATTCAGCACAGGTGATGCTGCTTACACATATTAATGAGATGCATTCCCAAAGTATTTACATATGTACAACCACAAGGGATGACATCACTATGCGGTCCCAAACGTACAGAAGTGTAACACATACACAACTATCGATCAAAAAACAATGCAACGATTATCATCTATTTCTGAAGGATGTGGTCCCAAACGTGACTGAGTCTATACCCCCCTCATCACGGCTATACATTTATACAGTTTTGATTCACGATGATTTTCTGAAAAGCTGATAAAGTCCTTTTCGCAGGTTATTACTGTAATAACCATATATGATCGGGTTTATGCGATCATATATGGAAAAAAGACAACCAGACAGACAAAAAATACCTCTCCGTTAATTAGTCTTTTTCATTGACTCCATGGCCTGGACTGTCATGTCTGATTAATGACTTAGCTCTAACACTCCTGAAGTCTACTTCTTGCAACTTCGGCAAATTTGACTTTGTGGATATCATTCCACTCACTAACACCATAGGCCATGCCACTCAACTGACACACACCAACATAAACAGACACGCCAAAAAAGCCCCCCCCTCACTGGACCCGCTGCGTCCTAAACTGGATTTGGGTTACCCTTGACTTTATGATAGGAATAAGATTAAAACCGTAGAAGTAGGACCAAAAAGACAACAAAACACACAAAGCGAAAGAAGATTCGTTTCTGTCGATGAAATTCGTTGAGTGTCAATTCGATCGGCCGCAGCGACGCCGCCAGCGTGCTGCGGGTCCAGTGGGAGGGGGGCTAAACAAAGACTCCGTGTACGTGTAGTAAAAAGTGTTGACTGAACCTTGGTAGGTTGTGCTGGTTAAGACGAGGCCCTGTGGCACGGATGTACACACCGCCGCGACCCACACGCCGACCAGGATGTACCTCATCACTGCCAATGGCAGTGATGAGGTACATCCATACTGCCAATGGCAGTGATGAGGTACATCCATACTGCCAATGGCAGTGATGAGGTACATCCTGGTCGGCGTGTGGGTCGCGGCGGTGTGTACATCCGTGCCACAGGGCCTCGTCTTAACCGGCCCATGGTGAAGCCCGAACTGGTGGGGTGGACAACTGCGTAATATCTGAAGCGTAAGATGTATCAATGGGTTATGCGTGTTCATCTATTTTCACAGCGCTAATAGCTTGGTTTTAGCAACGAAACTAAAGAAAACACTCTTAATTCTAATTGTAAATCGCCTAACCACCTGATACTTGCATAAACTTGATACTTGCACAAAATGTATTTCGAGTCTTCCAAGTAAATGTTATAGAACAAAAATAAAGAATTTATTGCTTGGTTTACCATGTTCTGTAAGTTCAGTCACTTGTAAAATTTTCCCGACCAATTAGATTTACTTAGCTACTGCCCTAATTGTGTGTTTGTTTGTCTGCGAAATAGACAGAGAACATAGATAAAGTTCTTTTCTGAGCTTGCGAAGAAAGAAGGCAGTTTTACCCAACTTTTATCGTACACACGCATCCGTTTTGCAGCACACAGAGGATGTCATCCATCTGATCAAATCAGTGTGGCCTAACCTTGCTTCGGTAGCGACGGTAGTCTGAGATTTCATGTGGCACGAGTGAAATGCGTCAGACGAGCTATTCTCGGCTTAAACCTTTTATATTAGTCGAGTTCGAATGTGTTTCTACGATGGATTAGGCAGATACATCTTTTTAGGTTTATTAAATCCTTGCAACGTTACATGCTGCTTTTCTCTGCTAAGCATTCAGCACTAATGTAGGAAAGAATATGGAAGTTAAACATACAGTAGAGTTGTTTAGCTATATCCCCTGCAGTAGTGCTTGCACAAATGTGTAGCCCAAGGAACCATGCGGTGTGGGAAGGACGTAATTCTCCCAAAGCGGTCCGATTTTTATTGTATATTGGAAATATTGGTACCTCAGTATTTGTGGATTTTATTGGATATCAAACCTAACGTGGATCCTAAAGAGTTTCTATTTCATTTCCACAGATCCTGACAGATCACAACAAAACAATCCAACATGTCGCCTCAAGCTGCCTTAAACATGAGTCTGTTGGAAGTTTTCACAAACGTTACGAACGCCACAGAAACGTTTTTCGGGGACCTCCTATACAACTTTGTGACATCCCATCTCAACATCACCTACGGCCTTGCACAGAAAATCACCAATGCCACAGGAGAAGGTGTCACCAGCTTCATGAAAGCAACAGAGAACGGTACACTTTGCGAAATCGTCATAACCAACGTCACGACTGGAAACGTGACCACAACCGTGGCCAGCTACGACCCGGCCGCATGTGGCATCTACGGCAGCTACCCGGCCATACAACCACTGCTCATCATCATACTCCTTTGCTACACCACCTGGGCAATATTCGGCAATGGTTGTTTGGGCGTAGTCATTGCCACCAACAAAGAAATGCGGGTAAGTGATTTTCAAGTCTTTGTTTTTGCGTTTCAGGCGTGTGACTCCCTGTGTTGGCGTAGCCCAAACAAACTGAAACCTTCGATTCTTCTCTGGTTTATTATGCAAGGACCAATCACAGAAACAAACAGAGATATAGCGTTATATTTTTCGTTAAATTGCTCCCACTCTCTCACTCAGCAGAAACGTGGTTCAACGCAGGCTTACAGAACTTGAGATCACAGAAGATTTAACTTAAGGGAGAAAGTCTCTTTGTGGTAAGAATCATCGGCATTTTACGTAATGTTAGATCTTCAACGTCAAGGGTATCTTTGTGGGTTTCCGGTATCATATATCAAAGACGCATCACACTGATTTGATAATATGAATGACATCCTCTGGGCACCCCAAAACTGATCCGAGCTTGCGAAGACAAAAAGGCTGGGTCAAAAAAAAGTTTCCTCCATTTTGAAATCTACGTGGACAGGAAGGTTGAACAAATTACTGAACACATGCAGAGAATGGTATACCAAATAGTGAATTCATTGTTTTTGTTCTTTCACAAAAATTACTCTTTGACCTTTTTAATTGACTTCGGCACTTTACGATATTAGTATACTTTTTTCGATATTTTTTGCAATATACGGCATATAACTATTATATTTGTTTATTCTGCATCTTTTCTGTACGATTTTCTGTCATATTTTGTACTTGGGAATTGTAAATTGTATTAATTATGTTCGTGCTGTTGATATTGCTATTTCTATATTTCTTGTTGATATGCTGTTGGCGTGCTGATCCCATTTTGCCCCACCCCCGTTTTTCACACACACACACACACACACACACACACACACACACACACACACACACACACACACACGCACACACACGCGCGTACTTTATGCCACATGTAAATTTCAATACACCAATTTGCAAATGTCTTTCACAAATCAAAAGGAGGTCCCCCTAAGCCACCTCAGTATCTAAATTGTAATACAATACGAATCCAAACAGAGAGATTTCGACGATTAATCCACATCTGTAATCGACCTCTTGTAGGAGCCGGGAAACATGTTCCTTTGTGCCCTGGCCCTCACAGACGTCGCCCTGTCGCTGTCGTACACGCCGATCGCCATTCACAGCCTTGTGCAGGGTGAACACCCCGGCGGGCTGTCCTGCAGGATCCAAGCCTTCTTCATGTCGTTCCTGACAGTTTTCTCCATCTACCTGCAAGTCTGTCTGTGGATCTGTCGGTATGTCCACATTGCGCACCCGTACAAGTTCGAGTCCATGCTCACAAGAGGCCGCCTCGCCGGTGCCATGGCAGGCTGCTTCCTCGTTGCCTTGGCACCTCCTCTGGTAGGGCTCGCTCGTGTTGGGACGGCGTACACCTGGTCAATGAGCGTGGCTTCAGTCGACATCGCAGAGCCCATCAGCCTCATGATGCCGTGCACCCCCGGCGGCCCAGAGAGTGCCGCCGTTGCGGTGCTGTGCTTACTCGGCGTGGCCATCAGCTGCGGCTTCGCCTGCCTCATCGGGAACGTGGCCTGGGACAGCGAGACGGAGCACGACCAGCAGCTGGCCTGGCAGGCTCAAGCAGACAAGCTGAAGAAGAAGCTGCGAGCAGCCAAGACGCTGGGGATCGTGGTGGTGGTGCAATGGCTGACGTGGATTCCGCTCATGGTCGGCGAAATCCTGACGAAGTTCGACGTCTTCACAACTGATACAGAATCCACCAGTTCGGCGGACATATGTTTTCTCATCATGCAGATCTCGACGTTTTCCGATTCCATCGTTTACGCCTTCCGCAACGAAATCTACCGCAAAGGTGTGGCCACGGTTCGCCGCAAGATACGAAACGCTGTTCACGACATTCGACTAGAGGTTGAGGAGTACGAAATGAATTGAATTTCTTCATAGAAACCAGCCGCATGAACATAGAAATACAAACTAGAGTTCCACGACCTCATATCTTCGCCAAATGATGTGAGTGTTTCTCATAATCATTTGCATAAATTATATCAGTTGCTCATCATCTCCACCGAAATAGGAGAAGTTGTCTTAAGTATGGCAGTGTTATTTTAACAAAGTAGGCATTATCTGCTCAATTATGCAAATTAGACCCTCATTTGCATAATTCATATTCAACCATGGTCACCTTCACATAACTTCCAAATGCCACAAGTATGAAATTCCAGTTATTTGGCAATATGGATTACAATATTTTCAATTGCATAATTATGCTTTTATCTATCAATGTCTCTCTATTTCTCACTTACATATGTTACATGTCTCATATATGTCTATTTGCTGATTTCACTTCCTCATGAACGGGGAAAGCCAAATTGTATCATAGGGATTTTGGGCCGGCCCCGGGAAAGGCTGCTTGTTCTTGTTTCAGCAATAGGCGACACCTCTTTGGTCAAGCACCTAGGGAGGCGCGCTGTGCTGTTATTGCTGCGATTGCAGGTGTAGATGGGTCGAATTCTCAAAGTAGTTAGGGTCTGTAGTTTGTGTTGTGTCGTACGGTATTGAGGTTCAGTCGGTAAACTGTCCGTGGAAAACACGACTACTTGTTTCCTTGGAAACTAATCCACCCGGTGGATGCTATGTTATATGTTGTGTATTGAGACTGCATGATGCTTGCCTAGATAGAACTGATTTGCCTACGGGATGAACTCTATGCTAGGGAGATCATGAGTTGATATTTGCCGACCGCATTGAAGCTGTGCTGTGTCGACTACTGCGTTTACCATGCTGCGGTAACGTAGAATATGCTCGTACTTGACTGCTATGTAAGTTACGAAGCCTGCGTTTGCTTGTTTATGTTTGTTGTTTTATGTTCGCGCTTGGACATTATATATGTCCTTGGTGCTTTGAAGTATCCTCTGACGCATCTGTCTCTATGATCACAGCAGTAGTCCGTCTGTGAGCCATTGTAGTCCAGAAGAAGTCAACTACTTGTCACACCCGTGCCCGTTTATGGCCTTACAATATTCATCTTTCTATCTCTGTTTATATTATTGTATCTGGCGTCTATGTTTTAAACTATCATACTTAAATCATACCTTGCGCCGATTGCGAGTAAATTTCAAGGAGTCGGGACGACTCCTAATGTACGGGGGACGATTGTCGTGAAGTACACATTAGACGGTGCAAGATGTTTAGCTGTGATAACAGGAATCTCTCCATTGGTGGTCACGGACACCAGACAGCTGTAACCTATTAGCGATTAATAAAGGGGATAGATTTTGTCTATCCACATCATTCTTGACCAGGCGACCAGAGTGTGTGCATCTATCCTTTCCTACACTTATACCCTGGGAGAGCAAACTCCATGTTTCGGCGCGATCAGCCACCGCACACGCTCCCGAACTTTACCGGCCGGCTAGGACTCCCCCGTAGCCGGTTAATTCAGATCGGCGGGCATACTGCATTGGGTCGCCGAAGGAACCGGCTAACGGTCCGATCCCAAGTCTGGTTTCCCAGGGAACAGTTGTTAAAACCCAAAGGGGCGGGTACGCCGCTCCCGGGATTAGAACCCGCGCCAATCCCGATCCGCACGGCTTGGGAAATCAACGCGCTAACCACTAGGCTAAAGGGTCCGAACCACTTAGACTGGTCAGTTAGTGGAGGTTGATCTCCACTGTTACACAGTCCTCATGAAATTGTGAAATCGAGGGTTCTAGGGGTAGGCCTATGGGTGGCTGTGTCGCGATAGGCGCGGGCTGGCCTGCAGACGTCGACCGGCAGGGCCAGGAAGTATTGTCTATAGGGGTGGGTACCGGTACATAAAATTCAGGTCCGGTCCAGGTCCAGGTCCAGAGGGTCAGGTCCAAGTCCGGACCTGTACCTGTACCTGTACCTGATTATAGTAGTGTCGCAGTACATCATATTTTGGAGAGCGAGACACACGTAAAAGTCTCCAAACGTCATGTCTGGAACGATATAATATCTTAGGTTTGCAGTTTGTCTCAAAATTATAACTATACTCTCCTCGCCGTCTGTTTACTCATCCTTTAAGTGTTTCTAGATATAATTCACAGCTAACGTCTTCGAAAACAACTCGTTAAATATGCTGTTTTGTATTTTCTTAGACCAGTTATGTGGCCACCTGCTGGTAGCCTGGTACTATGAATTTTCTAATCGGTCCATAGGCCGGTCCACTGATTTTTTACGGACCGTTTTTTTTGGACCGGTCCATTAAGAAATACCGGTTTTGTACCGGTACACGGTACCGGTACCCACCCCTAATTGTCTAGGTTTTTGCAGAATGGTGACTCTAGTTTTAGATTCAAGTTTGGTAACACTGTATGAGAAGCTGCGTCTCTTCTTAACTCTGAATGTGAACACTAGTTAACACATGTAGCATCGCAGTTCGCAGGTAGAAGTACCAGAAATGCACACAAACTCAACATCCCAAAGCAAAGGCAACACACTAAGACACAGCATATCCTGATAAGATGGTTTTTGATGTCTACTTTTAGCATTTTAACGTGTTGATTAATTGTATATTGGTTTATTATTCAGCTTTTACCTTCGACAAACCAATGATATCACCATGAGTCTAGTTTTCAGTGACACACTGGCTAACGTTACATGGCTACTAGGGGTGGGTACCGGTACCGTGTACCGGTACAAAACCGGTATTTCTTAATGGACCGGTCCAAAAAAACCGGTCCGTAAAAAATCAGTGGACCGGCCTATGGACCGATTAGAAAATTCATAGTACCAGGCTACTAGCAGGTGGCCACATAACTGGTCTAAGAAAATACAAAACAGCATATTTAACGAGTTGTTTTCGAAGACGTTAGCTGTGAATTATATCTAGAAACACTTAAAGGATGAGTAAACAGACGGCGAGGAGAGTATAGTTATAATTTTGAGACAAACTGCAAACCTAAGATATTATATCGTTCCAGACATGACGTTTGGAGACTTTTACGTGTGTCTCGCTCTCCAACATATGATGTACTGCGACACTACTATAATCAGGTACAGGTACAGGTCCGGACTTGGACCTGACCCTCTGGACCTGGACCTGGACCGGACCTGAATTTTATGTACCGGTACCCAGCCCTAATGGCTACAGGTAGTTATGAATATTTGTTGTTCCTGTTGGCCAAGGAAACACGTGATTAAGCTTTGTGAAAGACTGGATTCAAATTCTAATCATCAACAATTGCTGAATGGAAGAGATACCGAGCCCAGATACACCGCGCGGGTGTCCTGGTAAAAATAACCCTTTCCTCATCACAATCAATAGGTCTCTTAGCGTGAAAGTTATCTGAGCTCTTGGCAGAACTCGTTCTGAATCAACACGTCTTTGTTGCGATCATAAAAACATTTGAGGATCCCTGTAAGATGGAGTAAAGTCTCATCTACCAGCGGACTACCCCCTGCTGTAGTAGCCTTGTGTGGCCTAGAAAAGTAAGATTGACATATAATTGGTTCATTCACCCCCCCCCCCCCCCCCACTATCTGCCGACCAAATACGGTGAAGAATCCGTGCAACATTAACGCGCCTCGTGAGTGCCTGACGCGACGCGACTTCACACGGCGCCTACGTCTCCTCTCGTCACCGACGGTCTTTCCAGGTAAGAAACACTTTGAAACATATTTGCTTAAAGTACTTGCTGGTGCTGGCTTAAAGGTTTGGACGGTGGCAGTTTAGCTTAAAGCTTTGAGGTAAGAAACAGACACAAATATCTATTGTGGAGTTAAATTGCTCAACTCTCCGACAGCTTTGCATCTTCGAGTCGGTGTAACATGACTGACCTTTAATTTTCCCTTAATATGTAGAATTCATGTAACGTTGGGTAACATAAATTCGGGATTTTTCCGATAATGGTTGACTGAAATCAATCTAGCAGAACAATAAACCATCCTTTTTTTCTATTATTCTGTCAGTATCATGTACTATCTTTGCACTAATCATATAAATGGTAGATTTTGTCTCTAGTCGTGCTGACACCATGATATTTCAACTTGAAACTACCGTCCGCCGCACGCACAATGACGGTGCTGTCGGACAGGGGTGAACATTAATTCGGGAGAGAAGATTCGTCTTGAATATCTTACCGCTAATTACATTTTATACAGCAGCTATTCGTTCCATCCTTGGCTTGAGGAGAGTGCTATGGATATAGACGTGTCCAAGTAAAAAAATACACGAAAAAACGGCCGTACCGCACACATCAGGCCTACGGGAACAACCCATGTGTTGAGTCGGTAGATATAGAACGTCAAAGTCGACATCCACCGTCATGGCAACGTGTACATTATTCATGGAAAGTTAGCCGGATGCCGTAGCATTGATAATACTACTATGTCCATGTATTCCTTGTTGTGTTAGGAGCAAACTTTGAGGAAAATATCGTCCTCAGTCCACAATCACACGCAACATTTAGACAAAAAAGTGTTCCTCACAAACTTTTGTCGTCTGCTTGACAACAGGATTCTGGGTAATGATATGGCGGCGGGAAAATACACGTGCCGTAGGTTGTAGCAACAAAGAGGGGTTTTGATGATTGATCACACTTACAGTCCAATTGCAGGTCAGCAATTTTAAGAAAATAAGTTGTCTTGTAAATGATTGTGTTTAGCAGGAAGCGGATGTGACATTTGTCTTATAAACCAGCCGACAACGATGTAGTGTGATTCTCCCACGAAGCCCTCAGACTGTTCGAATAAGGGACGGAGAGTTTTTGTCCTCGTCGCCTTCTAATGCATGCTTATCGAAGCTTTTCAGACAGTGTTCTGAATACGTTAGTCTGTCAAGTTTGCATTTCTAGCGGTATTACTGATGTTGCATCTAGCACATATCCCTAAATACCCCGTTTTCGAAAAATCCCGAATTTAAGTACCCCACGAATTTATGTTACCCAACGTTATCCATATGTATTCATACTAGTACATATAATATATAGCTCGGGAATCTGAATCAATTCACGTCACAAACAGATAGACGCATAGTATTGATATTTTTTCATGTCAGGTAGATAAAGACAAAAAAGGGTAAATCTTCTAGTATGACGGTATGTTGCTCAAGATAAAGACTGTGGATAGCGTATCGCTGGGTACTGATTTTAAATGCCCCATCAAAACAGTTTTGCTTCTGTCTAAGCATCTAGGAGGTAAAAAAAGGACAAATCCCAAATGCAATTCAAGTTGGGAAAATTGTTTTTCCATTAATGTAGTGAGGTGACGATAAAACTTTTCATCCACTCCAACTTCCACCATTTAGGTTTGCTATTCCTCAACAATGTCGGCACTTCATCATGGGTCATCGAAAACTATCCCTGAAACACCAAAAGAACACATAAATCCGAAGAACGCTGGATATATGTGTGGTTTGTGGGTGATTCGGCATTCGCTGTGGCTAAGGATGAATTGAAAACGTTTTGATCTACGCGTATCCGTTCAAAAAAAAGCTTGCGACCATACCGTAAATATAGTACAAAAACGCAAAAGGAGCAAATACATGCCGTAAATTGCAAAAACAAACAGGCAAACGGATACTAATATCATACAATGCCTCTTTTCCTATCGTAAATTGTACCACAATTTCGTCATAAACTTAATCTTTGCACAAAATGTATTTGAGCCCTGGACGAAATTTTCTTCAGTCTTCCGAAAATGTAATAGAACAAAAATAAAGAATTTATTGTTTGGTGTACCATGTTCTGTAAGTTCCGTCAGTTCAGTCATCTATAAAACCTTTTGTGACCACTTAGATTTCATAATGAAGGCTCGTGCCGTCGACTGAGCTACTGCCCTAATTGTGTGTATATGTTTTGTCTGGGAAATAGACTGAAAACTTACATTTAGCTCTTTTCTGAGCTTGCGAAGAAGACAATGGATTTTTTACCCAACTTTTTTTCGCAAGCACACATCAACTGTGCCGCTTGCTTCGCTAGCGACGGTAGTCTGTCATTTCCTGTGGTTCGAGTGAAATGCGTCAGATTCTCTGATGAAACCTTTTATCCTGAGTCGAGTTCGAATGTGTTTCTACGATGGAGTTGGCAGATGCATCTTATTCCGTTAAATATGTCCTTGTTTCCCACTGCTTTCTCTGCTTAGGCACTAATGTAGGAAAGTCTATGGAAGTTGAACACACATCATTGCCAGTAGACTAGTCCGTATCCCCTGCTGTAGTGCTTACGCACATGTGTAGCCCAAGGCTGTAGGAACCATGTTGTGTGGAAATGACTTAATTCTTACAAATTTGTCCGATCTTTATTGTGAATTGGAAATGCTTCAGCCTACTTTTCTTGCTAAGATACCTTAGGTTTGGTGGATTTTATTGGATATCAAACCTAACGTGGATCCTAAAAAGTCTCTATTTCATTTCCACAGATCCTGACAGATCACAACAAAACAATCCAACATGTCGCCTCAAGCTGCCTTAAACATGAGTCTGTTGGAAGTTTTCACAAACGTTACGAACGCCACAGAAACGTTTTTCGGGGACCTCCTATACAAGTTTGTGACATCACATCTCAACATCACCTACGGCCTTGCACAGAAAATCACCAATGCCACCAATGTCACCAGCTTCACGAAAGCAACAGAGAACGGTACACTTTGCGATATCGTCATAACCAACGTCACGGCTGGAAACGTGACCACAACCGTGGCCAGCTACGACCCGGCCGCATGTGGCATCTACGGCAGCTACCCGGCCATACAACCACTGCTCATCATCATACTCCTTTGCTACACCACCTGGTCAATATTCGGCAATGGTTGTTTGGGAGTAGTCATCGCCACCAACAAAGACATGCGGGTAAGTGATTTTCAAGTCTTTGCTTTTACGTTTCAGGCGTGTGATTCCCTGTGTTGGCGTAGCCCAAACAAACTGAAACCTTCGATTCTTCTCTGGTTCATTATCATTGGCAGTTTACGTAATGTTAGATCTTCAACGTCAAGGATATCTTTGTAGGTTTCCGGCATTATATATTAAAGACGCATCACACTGATTTAATATTATGAATGACATCCTCTGGGCACCCCAAAACTGATTCGAGCTTGCGAAGACAAAAAGGCTGGGTCAAAAAAAAGTTTCCTCCATTTTGAAATATACGTGGACAGTAAAGTTGAACAAATTACTGAACACATGCAGGGCATGGTATACCAAATAATGAATTCATTGTTTTTGTTCTTTCACAAAAATTCTTCCTTGACCTTTTGAATTGAATTCGGCATTCTACGATATTAGTATACTTTTTTTCGATATTTTTCGCAATATACGGCATACAACTATTATATTTGCATTCTGCATCTTTTCTGTACGATTTTCTGTCATATTTTGTACTTGGGAATTGTAAATTGTATTAATTATGTTCGTGCTGTTGATATTGCTATTTCTATATTTCTTGTTGATATGCTGTTAGCCAGGCAAATGTGTGCTGATCCCATTTTGCACCACCCCCACCCCCACCCCCGTTTTTCAAACACACACACACACACACACACACACACACACACACACACACACACACACAAACACACACACACACGTACTTTATGCCACATGTAAATTTCAATACACCAATTTGCAAATGTCTTTCACAAATCAAAAGGAGGTCCCCCTAAGCCACCTCAGTATCTAAATTGTAATACAATACGAATCCAAACAGAGAGATTTCGACGATTAATCCACATCTGTAATCGACCTCTTGTAGGAGCCGGGAAATATGTTCCTTTGTGCCCTGGCCCTCACAGACGTCGCCCTGTCGCTGTCGTACACGCCGATCGCCATTCACAGCCTTGTGCAGGGTGAACACCCCGGCGGGCTGTCCTGCAGGATCCAAGCCTTCTTCATGTCGTTCCTGACAGTTTTGTCCATCTACCTGCAAGTCTGTCTGTGGATCTGTCGATATGTCCACATTGCGCACCCGTACAAGTTCGAGTCCATGCTCACAAGAGGCCGCCTCGCCGGTGCCATGGCAGGCTGCTTCCTCATTGCCTTGGCACCTCCTGTGGTAGGGCTCGCTCGTGTTGGGACAGTGTACACCTGGTCAATGAGCGTGGCTTCAGTCGACATCGCAGAGCCCATCAGCCTCATGATGCCGTGCACCCCCGGCGGCCCAGAGAGTGCCGCCGTCGCGGTGCTGTGCTTGCTCGGCGTGGCCATCAGCTGCGGCTTCGCCTGCCTCATCGGGAAGGTGGCCTGGGACAGCGAGACGAAGCACGACCAGCAGCTGGCCTGGCAGGCTCAAGCAGACAAGCTGAAGAAGAAGCTGCGAGCAGCCAAGACGCTGGGGATCGTGGTGGCGGTGCAATGGCTGACGTGGGTTCCGCTCATGGTGGGCGCAATCCTGACGAAGGTCAACGTCTTCACAACTGATACAGCATCCGTCAGTGCGGACATATGTTTTCTCATCATGCAGATCTCGACGTTTTCCGATTCCATCGTTTACGCCTTCCGCAACGAAATCTACCGCAAAGGTGTGGCCACGGTTCGCCGCAAGATCCGAAACGCTGTTCACGACATTCGACTAGAGGTTGAGGAGTACGAAATGAATTGAATTTCTTCATAGAAACCAGCCGCACGAACATAGAAATACAAACTAGAGTTCCACGACCTCATATCTTCGCCATATGATGTGAGTGTTTCTCATAATCATTTGCATAAATTATATCAGTTGATCATCATCTCCACCGAAATAGGAGAAGTTGTCTTAAGTATGACAAAGTAGGCATTTTCTGCTCAATTATGCAAATTAGACCCTCATTTTTTCATATTCAACCATGGTCACCTTCACATAACTTCCAAATTCCAGTTATTTGGCAATATGATTACAATATTTTCATTTGCATAATTATGCTTTTATCTATCAATGTCTCTCTATTTCTCACTTACATATGTCTAATATATGTCTATGTGCTGATTTCACTTCCTCATGATCCGTAAACGGGGAAAGCCAAATTGTATTATAGGGATTTTGGGCTGGCCCCGGGAAAGGCTGCTTGTTCTTGTTTAAGCAATAGGCGACACCTCTCGGTTTTGGTCAAGCACCTAGGGAGGCGCGCTGTGCTGTTATTGCTGCGATTGCAGGTGTAGATGGGTCGAATTCTCGAAGTAGGTAGGGTCTGCAGTTTGTGTTGTGTCTTAGGGTTTTGAGGTTCAGTCGGTAAACTGTCCGTGTAAATTAAAACACGACTACTTGTAGCAATTCTTGGAAACGAATCCACCCGGTGGATGCTATGTTATATGTTGATTTGCCTACGGGACGAACTCTATGCTAGGGAGATCATGAGTTGATATTTGCCGACCGCACTGAAGCTGTGCTGTGTCGACTACTGCGTTGAACATGCTGCGGTAACGTAGAATGTCCTCGTACTTGACTGCTATGTAAGTTACGAAGCCTGCTTTTGCTTGTTTATGTTTGTTGTTTTATGTTCGCGCTTTCAAGGACATTATATATGTCCTTGGTGCTTTGAAGTATCCTCTGACGCATCTGTCTCTATCATCACAGCAGTAGTCCGTCTGTGAGCCATTGTAGTCCGGAAGAAGTCAACTACTTGTCACACCCGTGCCCGTTTATGGCCTTGCAATATTTAGCTTTCCATCTCTGTTTACATTATTGTATCTGACGTCTATGTTTTTAACTATCATACTTAGATCATACCTTGTGCCGATTACGAGTAAATTTTAAGGGAACAGTCCTCATGAAATGGTGAAATAGGGTTGTAGGGGTAGGCCTATGGGTGGCTGTGTCGCGATAGGCGCGGGCTGGCCTGCAGACGTTGACCGGCAGGGCCAGGAGGTATTGTCTAGGTTTTTGTAAGTTTGGTAACACTGTAGTGAGAGATGTAAATCTGGCGGCTCTTTTTTGAACGGCGTCAATGTTGGTGATACGTTCTTTGTGGATGGGGTTCAGTGCTACACTTGTATACTCCAGGTGGGACCTGGTTAAACGTATGTTATCGTTTTGTTTCACTGTTTAAGGGCAGTTGTATAAACTGCGTTTGACAAACCCAAGTGGTATTGGATTGCATGGCATGAACGTGGTCCTAGTTTCTTGTTTTCTGGGGCCCTTTTCTTCGAGCTCGTGCACTAGACTTGATGTCTCCAGAGTAAGCAATTCATAAATTCCACTTTCTGTACTTGCTTTAAAAGCTAAATTGTATCTTCGAGCTCTCGTGCATTAGACCTGATGTCCCCAGAGTAAGCAATTCATAAAATCCACTTGCTGTACTTGCTTTAAAAGCCAAATTGTATGATAGGGATTTTGTGCCGACACTGCGAAAGGCTCCTAGTTCTTGTTTAGATACCAGGCAACACCTCTCAGTAGGGGTCAAGCACATTAGGAGGTCCACTGCGCTGTTATGACGGCGATTTCAGGTGTATTTGGACCGTATTCTTGAAGTGGGTATGGTCTAATCTCCAAGCAGATCTACACGGGGCGCGAAAATCGTATATGCTAGCCAGAGAAGCTCCAGTCAGCCAGCTTCTCTGGCTAGCATATACGATTTTCGCGCCCCGTGTAGACCTGCTTGGAGATGAGGGGTAGGGGCCGCGGCTTTGTCGCGATAGGCGCGGGCTGGGCTGCAGGTATGTGTTGACCGGCAGGGCCAAGAGGTCTTGTCTAGATTTCTGCAGAATGGTGACTCTAGTATTATATGTTCTTCTGTTTCTATATGTGTTCTATCCCAGACCAGAGTCAAGTTTGGTAACACTGTAGTGAGTGTTGTGTTTATGACAAATCTAGAGGCTCTTTTTTGGATGGCGTCAATTTTGGTTGTATGTTCTCTGTGGAAGCCGTCACAATTACTTAAGGTGGGGTCTGTCTAAACTCATGTAATTGTTTTGTTTTAACTATTTGAGGGCTTGTACAATTTGCGTCTGACTAACCCAAGTGACCTGTTGACGTGGATTATATACTTCTTGGGACCAAGAGAGTTGGCAGTGTTTAGGGTGACACCTTGTACTGATGATTGCTAGTCTCTGTTAATGGTTGACTCCCAATTTAAAGTCAAAGGGTTTAAAGCCGCGCTTGTGTGAACGTAAGTTTAATGATAGTTCCGTTATCTACCAGTAGGTGTTGTCATATTAAACATCGTACAATGTAACTTGTCTTAATATATTTGAGTCATTCAAAACCATTGTTCATCGCTATTTCATATTGAAATCAACTCAGTCGCTCACAAAACGTTGAACAACAAATTGACATTTATCAGTCTCAATGAGATATGTGTCTTCACCCTTGTGCCGTATTTCAACTCATTCGATGAAAAAATGAGCCTTTTATAAAACCACTTGCATTACTTTTTGACTCGCCCTCGCCCCTATAACTTAGTTTAGCTTTTACTTAGACAAAGCTTGTGTTTATACGAATCTTGTATTTTTGTATTGAGAATAACATGAAATCTAGGCTTCTCGTTTTCTGGGGCTCTTCTCTTCTAGGTCTTTAAAGGATGTCATTCATGAAATGTACTACCCGTGGCCTAAAATGTATAAGATCTACCTTATGTGACAGAGATGCAGACTTCCTTTTCATTCTGCATCAAATTGGTATGCTGTATTGGCCAAAAATACTTTGTCCGTTTGCATCATGTGATGTAATAAAGCTGAAATAAATAAATGAATAAATAAATACGGCCCAGACTAAAAACAAAAAAGTATCCATAGTTTTAAATATTTCGCAGAATGTTTAACTTGACTAAGTGTAATACTGATTATCCTAATGTGGTTGTCACAGTAAAACAACTGAGCATTATCTCCTATCCCAGTCAAAGGAATATACTGTTATCATCTCTTTCTAACATTGTGGATCTTCAGCATCTCAATGACAGTACAATATACTCTCTCATACTACGGGGATCCACTTCATTTCCATACTTACAAAACTGTAATATTTTCGATATTGTTCATTCTTTTATTGATTGTATACTAACTCGTATTTCATATTGATTGTTTTTCATCTTGTATCTTTAATGTATGTTGAATTGTGTTCCTACTCAATAGCCTAATTGTTTAATATTTGTGTTTTTGAGGAGAGAGCTTATTATAAGCATTTCGATTTTGTTCCATCCTCAATAGATAAATGTGAATTTCAAAAAAAATATAATAATAGCGGTCAACAAGAACAGAAGAAGGGTGTTTATTGATTGTGAAAGAAGGATTTCTAAGATGATTTTCTGATGTAGATGTTCATATCCGTAATGACCAGCGGTGTTGACGTGTCATTTGATGTCTTAAGTAAACGTGATGTAAAAAATCTCACAGGTGTCATGTGTTGTTTTTCTCACCACAGCTGAGTGGTAGCTTTTCAACCAAGGAGATAAACATAGACCTTTAACCTCCATGTTTCTACTAATGCCTACTAGCATTGTACGGCAGACTTAAGTTGCAATTAAGGTGCTTCTGTGGCAGTGTTTTTCATCCGTAAGGCTTCAAACCACTTTGCCCCCGTTACGCGATTGGTGGCTTTCAAGCAATGCCTGTTAGCCGTTTGTATAAGTGTTTTTGGTTTCAATCAATGTCTCCGTTTCTGTGGAGGCGTTCGAACTAAGCCGTTCAAACATTTACGTAAGTAATGTTTCTGGACATTTTGCGGCTGTACTTTTTCAAATAATGTCTTCAAACACACTGATTGTTTCACGTGAAGAAAACTACTAAAGGCAGACTGCAACCAGTTGTTGAACCACTTCTGATTGTAAGAAACGAGTCAAAAACTGAAAACGTACCCCACGGGTGTCGACGAATCATCTATAAATGTCAGTGATTATCATGATTGTAACTCGTAATGGACATTTCGCAGAACAACTTCCTATCCTAGAGCGTCTACCTGGCATACTCAGGGAAGAAGTAAAGTTTCTTTGTCAGCATGTTTACTGGTGCGGGCACCTGTTTCCTCTTCGTCAGCTTTCCACCTTGTGATTCAAAGGACAGCGCCACCTTTTGATTCACCTGCGAACGACAGAAAAGGCGATTGATGAATCAAAGTTAACAATGTCCCTCCATTCCTGGTTCTTTTGACCTTTATGTCTATATGCCGAGACAATGGAAACAATGCGAATAAAATTAATTGATAACATGTTCATCAGTGCCACATTAAGTATGTTTCAAATTCATATTTGCAATAAAATATCAGAATATTACTTCTAACTTACTCTTGTCATAAGTGAGAAGAGGTCCTCCCTGGCGGCGTGCTCTGAGAAAACGTCGATCAGTGATTGGACAAACCAGCTGCCACGTTGAGAATTTCGCCATGACGTGTAACCTGGGGGGGGGGGGGGGGTGTTGTCATGGTCAGTGTCATGTAAATGTCATGGCATTCGTCTTTAACTTAAAAACTTCATTGAGTAGGTAGTGTAATCTGTGGTTGTTCCACTGTTAAAGGCATATTCTACTCACCAATCTTTGCAAATGACATGGTAACCGGTTGTAACACGAATGATCCGATGTTGTGGAGACATTCTTTACAAGAGAATACAAAACAGTGCGTGGACAGCCTTTCAGTGAAAAGGTGACCCGAGTCGCGACCACACCATGTTTCCCTACACGTTTTTCAGCACCAGGGACAGGATACGCTGATAGAGTCAAACAGTAATCTCTCGAGTAATAAGTTGTCGTCACTTAACCTGGGACGGTGGAGAAGCCGAGATAGATGTCACAGATGTTGGGCATGTTGCTCGGTACAAAGTAGTTCCTCTGCCTGTTTGCTTCCGTGTCTTGGTAACTGAACGGCAGCAAGAGTGGAGATTCGTCCGCACCTCTGTCTGTCATGTCTGAAGGAAATGGTGAATCATTTTAGTTTTACAAGTCATAAATCGCATGATATTTCAACACTGAAAATGAGGTGAAAATGAGTAGCTAGCTCCTGTTAGGAGGTCCTCTCGGATTAGACGTAAATCGGAGGTCCCATGTTTGAGGAGAGCCAAACCTCGAGCACGTTTTAAGTACTAGTAACGTTACTCACCACAAATTTGTACAAGACTAAGTGTCCTCTCCCCGGTGTGAGTGAATGAAACCTATCTTGGCTTGTAAATAACGTACGCAACTGGCGTGTTACGTATCGCTTGTAAGATGCAAACAAATAAATGAATAAACAAACAAACGGTAAAATTATAATCACCTCCTCTGCATGCTTCCATGAAGAAGAGTTTGGGTTTGTTGAGGAGGGCCTTGCTGTGCTGCCCGTCGAAGCGCTGGAGGATGGCGCTGTAGCTGACGGGTTTGCCGTCCGTTCCGAAGATGGCCTCGGCGTTTCCGTGGCTCAGGAGGACCACCGCACAGCAGTCGTAGTCCGAGTGGTCCAGGAGAGAAAACTTCCTCACTTCGGACAGAATTTCCTGAGAATGACGTTTGGTTCAGTTCACACTACATAGATTGCTTACATTACAGGAGTCACACATTTACGTCATGAACATTCGTACGCGTTCGAATATGCTAGATGAGTTCGAATGTGTGCACGTCAGCGCAAAACGTGTTCTTCAAACACGTTCGAATGTTCAAACATTCTATCAAATTTGAAGGCGTTCGAATGTTAACGGAAATGACGTGATCCCCCTGTGGCGCTGACGTAAGCAGTGGTTGTAATAAAATATATTATCACATAGGTAGATGGCGTCGTCCAATCAGAAGCCTCCATTGCCCACAATAAGTGGTCTGTTATCACGCCATAACACACCACTTATGACGTCATGTCAGAACACAACCGTTCCATTTTGTAGAGGGGGTATCTTTTTGATGAATCTTTTTCTTAACCTTGTTTAAAAAATCTTTATAACCGTTGCATTTTGTAGAGGGGGTATCTATTTGATGAATCTTTTTCTTAACCTTGTTTAAAAAATCTTTATTGTCTTAGAATTCCTAAAAATTTCCTTAGAATACATGAAAAAGGGAAAACAAATTTAAAATTCCCAAAAATGTTCCGCGTGTTCCATTTGCTGTTGGCCAAAGAAACCACGTTCTATCTAAGGTTCCGTGCGTTCCATTTCCTGCTGGCCAAAGAACCTGTGTTCTATTCAGGTTACCTGAGGTCATGTTGCAGGGAGATTCTTCAATGATAACATTTTCTGACTGACCTGAAACCGACCCTCCTATCCTGTGTGGTTGCAATAAATAAATCAGGCTACAGTTGTACATATTCTTCATCATCTTCTGTTAAAAAAGGACAAATGTGAATTCTCAAATGCATTCTTGATAGTATAAGGGATTTATGCGTCAAACAGAAATTGTCTACTCTTATATGCGTCAGTTTGAATAAGCTATATGATAATAACGTTAATGACCCGCCTCTTCCTCGGTGTATATGGTGTCATAACGCCTGGCCAGGTGCTATAAGCACCTCATAAAACCACCTCGTTCGCTTCGCTCACTCGGTGGTTTTATTCGGTGGTTATAGCACCTGGCCAGGCGTTATGACACCATATACACCTTGGGGCGGGTCATTAACCCTTAATTAAATTTCAACAATATCTTTTCCTGCCATTGAGAAGGTATCCTATAAAGCGTAGACCCACACAGAAACGTCCCGCTCACCTCAGCCGTGAGGTCCCTGTGCACCACGGTCTTGAACCTGAGCGCCTTGAGAAGATGCTCCATGTTGCGGGAGTCACAGTCGGAGCCGTGACGAACCTTCATGGTGTCGAAGTGCTTGTTGTTGAGGATGAAGGCCAGACCGCGAGGCTCCGACTTCATCCGGTACCAAAGCTTCATGGGGAACAAAATAACCGACATTGCCATGCTTATTGCAGATGAAAAATACTTTTTTTCTGAGGATTTAGTGGGGAGGGGCCAACGGTAAAGATAGACTTCATGTTCTTTTTATTTCAACTGTGTTTTATTTCATTTAGAAAGAAGAGAAAACTTCCTTAGCTCGGACAGAGTTTCCTGAGCATAATGTGGAGTATATAACTTTTAATCACACGACACACAATCAAAACCAGAATGTAACATTTGCACCATGTAGAGTCGCCTTCCGCCTCATTTTGCGTTGCGCTGAATAACCCTGCAACATTAATGACTTCGCTGTCGAAAAATAGAACCACAGTAATCGAGTCAATTTCCCATCCAACTCCTGGTCCCATTTCGCCCGCAATGACGCAGTGGGTGTCAGCAGATTGTTTTGTTGTGGTGTGGTGTGGTGTGGTGTGGTGAAATCGAAATTTGTAATCGCTTTAGCCAAGCCCGGTTAGCTGATAAAGATGTGATTATCTTTACATCAGCGTCAGATCTTCTGATTAGCTTGATTTATTAAGTGGTAACTGATTTTCCCTACAACTAAACGGTTCAACGATCTATTGAGAAGAGCTACTACTGCTACACTGCGGTTTTGACATAGCGCTAACTATAACACTCCTATTATTGACATCGATTCTACCTCCTTAGTCAATGTTTATGTTTTTATGAATTACTCCGTCAGCTAAAAACTGTAAGTTAAAAGTCCAGTTCCCATATTTGAAAAACATAAATCAAAATCGGTGGTCTTTTGTTTCGCTGTATGTAACGTCAAAGCATTTGCTCTTCTTTCAGCACCATTGAAAATATTGTAGCCTAAATGGTTTTTAATTATTATCAATACAGAGCTTCTGTTGTCGCTTAGTTCCCAAAGAGTACACACCGATCATACAAACCTTCCTTTCCCCTACTAAATTCTTCTTTACAGCTGTAAAATACCATCTGGTGCATTTCTCACCACTCCGCACACACACAATGAAAACTTAACAATGAAATATTCATAATATTATGAAAGCAATGGAAAGCAATGAAAGGAAAAGAAAGTGTTACCTGTTCCCTGCGAGCTGCGATGCTTGGAAACAGACATGACCACAGAGTGGGTTTCTTGATGACGACTTTCCGGAGAGTTCGTCGGTAGAGAGTGGACGGCGCCTGGCCCTCAGATTCCGTCTGGACGTCTGTTAACATCCAGAGAGTTTTAACGTTTGGTTAATTCAATCACAATCCTCTGTTATAAAATGAGTTTAATTCCAGAAGCAGAATGATGTTTGCATGACTCTTTACTTGACGGCAAAGCTTTTACTTTGCTCACAATCGAAGACCATCATTCCGCACCAAGTGCATGATGATTTTGTGCTGGATGTCACCGTCTGTTTTTCGTCACATCATTCTAAGATTAGTGGCTTGTTCAGAGGAGACACGACGGCCTGGAGCCGAATTGTGTTTGTCATAGCTACAGCACTCCTCACTAAACCGTAACTAAGGCAAACCGGCAAGAAACACGTTGTAGAACGTGTTTTCACTGGTGTGTTTTTTTCACATCGCACGAATTGCCGCTGCGCGGCCTCTATGAAATCACAAATAGAAGAATCGGATACTCTGAGTGTCGTCAGAATAGACTTAACTGACGCTTAAAGCAGCTTATTTTTTTAGAGTGTTCGATCATTTTTACAAGGATAACACAATATTGATTTATACACGGCTAAATACGAAGAAGGAATAGACGCTGCATGTGTCAGTCAAAGTGGCGTTCTCAAATATAAGAGGAAAGTGTACAAGCTAATAAAAACCCTCAAAGACACAGTACACCAAAGCAACACCGACGTCTATATCGTGTTAACGATGTTACCTGGAAAACTGTATGAATTGCAGACGACACTTTGGCAATAGTGCTACTTCAGTTTTGATTACTTGCTGGCTAGAGAATGACTCAGATTTGAAACAACAGTAGCATTAAGTTGCCAACCTTACCTTTATTTCCCAGAGAAGGTGGCAGAGTAGGCAGACGGCGTGTCAGTCTCTGTCGAGCGTCCATTTCATTGGCAGGTGAGAAATAAAAAGGCGGATTTGTCAGAGAGAGTCTGTCTTCCGAGCCCTTCACGTCTTCTGTGTGTTCTGAGCCGATTAGCAATCAATTAGGGTCGCAATAATAGTTCCGCGCATGTTGGTTTATTGGCTAGGGCACACTGCACTAGAAGTGATGGACGGTTATACATGACGTAGTGACGGGAAGATATAACGTTAGTTCACGTAAAACCGGGATTTTTTCGATACGAGTTGATTGAAACCAATCTGGCAGAACAATAAACCGTCCTTTTTTTCTGTTATTCTGTCAATATCGTGGATTACCTTTGCACTAATGCTAGATATGCTATATTTTCTCTCTAGTCGTGCTGACACCATAATATTGTAATTTGAAACTACGTAACGTTATATCGTCCGCCACACGCAGAAAGACGGTGCTCTCGGACAGGTGCTAACATTTTTTTCGGGAGAGAAGATTCGTCATTAATATCTTGCCGCTAATTAGCTTTTATATAGCAGCTATTGTTCCCACCTTGGCCCGAAGAGAGTTCTAAGGTCATATATAAGCGTGTCCAAGCAAAAAAAAAACACGACAAAACGGCCGTACCGCACACATCAGGCCTTAAGTAACAAACCGTTTGTTGAGTCGGTAGAACGTCACTAGAATGTCGATCCCTACCGTCATGGCAATTTGTACATTATTCATCGGGACGTTAGTTGGATGCCGTAGAAATATGTGTTTCTGCTTGTGCTAGGAACACACTTTGGGGAAAATATCGCCCTCAGTCCACTACCATCATTTTTTTAGACAAAAAAGTGTTCCTCACAAACCTTTGTCGTCTGCTGAATAACAGGATTCTGGGTAATGAATATGTTGGCGGGAAAATAGGCCGCAGTGCCAACAAAAGTGGCGTTTTTGTATTCTCCAAGCAGATGTTTTGGTCGGGGGGGGGGGTAGTAGTGGCCGGGGTTGTAACGGGAGGCAATGTTAAAACCCCCGGCCACTACTACCCCCCGACCAAAACCTCTGCTTGGAGAATAGCGTTTTTGATGATTGATCAACCCAATTGCAGGTTAGCAAAAGAGATTCTGATAATTAAGCTGTCTTGTAAATAATTGTGTTTAGCAGGAAGCGGATGTGACTTATAAACCAGCGAACAACCATCGAACTTGACAAAAATAGATTTATTTCTGTGTGAGATTTGCTAACATGCCGTGGTATCATGGGTATGGCGTTTACTTTTGATGTGCTTGTTCTTTTAACTCTGTGTCGTCATTACACCGACAAAAAAGTCGTGAGATCTCTGGTACATGTAACGGAGGGGGCCCCAAATTCGCCACTTTTTTTCTAAATCACATTTTTCAAATGTAAATTTTGTGAACCTGGTGATACCATGGGGCTATATTATAAATGCAGTTGTTAGACTTTTTACATACGTGTTGTCATGGTGATTGATCGAATATTAAGGTGAAAGGTCAATCGGTTGTTACGCGCCGTAATTGCGTTGTCTTTTCCAGGGTGGTCCATAAATTCGCCACTTTTACAAGAAGTCAAGATTTGCCCAAAATGTTGACTAAACCTGCTTTCCAGGCACTGGATTTTATTGCCAACGTTAAGGGGTTCCCTTTCTGTGGCAAGCAGGCAAATACTTTGTAGAGCGTCGGAATGAAACACGCATTTTTGAATATGGTTAAGTCGGCTCTGCACAACATGAACTTCTAGAGTTCTATGCAGAACGGCATGACGGAAATAGTATGTCGGGACGATAGCAAACCTACATCAAACTTATCTAATCACCTGGAAGCCTGAACAGGAATTAATCCATAGAAGTGATACAGTTTTTTTCTTCATAATCCAGCCTATTCTTACGGTTTCCAAGTTACGTTGTGTGCCCAAACGTTGGCGAGGAACGGGCCCATCCCTGCGGCCACGTCGCACAGTGACGTATTCTATACGCCGTGATACGTCTATAAAGATGTTTATCCGGGGATATTTGCTACAAAAATGAGCCGAGACACTACGAACTTGTGCGACACGACGCACGATCATCCATTTACGAACAAATATCGCACCCTCAGTCGATACGCGGTACGCCAATGCATTCACGATAGCAGCGGCTACTGTAAGCTGCGGCCAAACAAACAGTCCGGGAAAACATCATCCTGCGGCAGATCCGTTCTCATGTTCAAATGCACGGTCGTGGCTATCTTAAACCTTGAGATCGAATATTTGAGGGCCTGCTACAGCTATTAAAATGCGAGTAACACACGTTTGCACTACAGGCAGCCCGTCAAAATGTCCTACATGCAAACCACCAGGCACGTGATGACTCAGGTCATCGGCCTGTACCAAGAGCAAACTGCACTGCTGTTGAGGGGAGTACGATGTTCGTTCACAGCTACCGTCTTGTTGGGATGTTCGTTTTAGAAAGAAAAACATAACATGTGCATTAAGTAAAGAATGAAAAAGCATTACTTTTATTACATTACAATTATTTTGTAATATAAGTGATGAAGGTCTGCATGCTTTTTTCACCCCCTAAAGCAGTTGGTTTCATCGACATTGCACTGAGTTTTGAATGTCTCGGGCATTCTAATGTTTTTAATATGGGGGACAAGTTATTTTTACCCTAGCCAATTAAAAGTCACATTTCGTAATAAATATTACTTGCCATTATCTTAAACTAATTCATGAGCGTTTGATATAAAAAAAAGAAAGAAATATACACTTACTAAAGTGGAATAAATGAATACAACTTCACATACAATCTGGTACGGCCCACCTAGTTTCGCGCCATTTCAGTCAGTGACCACTTCTCGTTTTCTGTCACTACTGTCACCTGTCGGAACTGACCGTACAAACGCAGCAGAACTACGTGAGTATAAGTAACGGTGTATCTATTGTTCAAGTGAGGCTAGTAAGGGACAGACCTGAAGCCAATATTCATTAACAACTTCGATTGGTGTAAAAACAGTGCGGCTTAACGTTGGATATTGATAACCGTTCAATGTCAATGATACAACTTACGTTAGCTAACGTAACAACAGAAAATTACATCGTTGAAATTGCTTGGGATTTGACGTTCTTGTATGGGGCATAAGAATTCATTTACATAGATTTTCTTAGCACAATTAACGCTGTTGTCTGAGTCTCAAATAACGAGGGGAAACCTTTTCATCATCTACCGATTTCCTGTGACCAATGTTCTTTCATCTTTCTCGCAGGTAACCGTCAACAGCCACAGTAAACAGTAGTATAGTAACACACCCCAACGAAGTGACTCTAGTAGCACAATGGTGAGTCTCGATAATCGAGTTGCGACTTAATAAACACAATGGAATGTGACAAAATTATCATAAAACAAGAAACTGTGTAAACTGTAGAGTCCATTCCAAGTCACCGCACGGCTGTTTGTTGCCATTGTTTAGAATTAATCTGAAACTTTTGTTAGTATTTGTAATCCATATTTCATAGTTTCCAAACAGTTCGAAATATGTTAACAGTTTCTAATTGTTCTCACATTGTCGTGGAATATTCAAAATATTCATGGCACTGAGAATAATATTTTTGATACTTTCTAAAGATTGATAACATCTCCCTGCCTTTATTTCGAATTTTCTATCTTTTTTTCGAAAGTAGAAAGTCACAATCTGCTAATTAGTTAATAGCATCCAAAAATAGACGATTGAAGGGAGTGCCGATACCCCCGTTACCCCCGCGGTGCTCTGACAGCGGATCGGGAGTTAAGTAAACAAACAGTTAATTTCTGTCTCTGTTAGCAGCACAACAATCCGAAAGAAACATTATCAGTGCCTATTCACTGTCTTATCTCTCTACTTCAATATCAGCCAAACCTGGAAATCTTGTAGAAACGACCCAAATGCGACAGAAGTAACAGAAAGTACCGACAGAAGTTGTAAGTGGTAACAGTAGCCTGCCGCGCTGCCCCCCCCCCCCACCGGCACCATGCGAAGATTACAGTGGGCTGGTTACGTGCCATCATGTTACTGTCGACTTCTACTTCTCAAGGCTGAGGCCCTGATATGGTGACGTTAAAAGTTCCTCCTTCTTAGTGGATCTTTTTTACATCATATTCACGACAATTTAGTACGTATGTAGTTGCATCCATAGGTTCCAAAACAGCGTCCAATTGACTGTCATGTTGACAAGAGTCGATAGATGTCGCTCTTGACAGGTGACCCCACAACTCCTTGCGCGGGACTTCAAATCCACGGCGAAACTTTCCCGACCTTTGCTCGGCACAAGAACAGCCATGGCGGAGGTAAAGACTCCCCTTCCAGGATGGGTGCAGGCTTGGCTGGTCAGCACGGCGGTGATACAGACGTGGGACGCGTCCTTCATCTGGTTGAGGCCGCACACGTTCCCGGGCGGTGCGCTGAACCTGTACTGGAAACCTTGTGAGTTTTGGGATGGGGGGATGGAAAATTTGAGATCATGAAAGATCATGAAAGTCTCTTCTCGTCTCTTGTAGAAGAATATAAGTCAAGGTGTCAAATCGTCAATTTATGAGTGTAGACAATAGTTCGAGGTGCCTCAAGCACGTGCACGTACAACAGCCTCATACCCAGTAAGCTTACTGGCTGTACTTCAGATCTACTAACGTTAGTAGATGAATGAATGAAATAGTTAGTAGTCAGCTGCTGACCACCCCAAACAGCCCCCCTCCCCACCTCCATGGGGCACTGGCCTGTGGGATAAGCTGATTCACAGTTTGAACTGCACATGTGCAGTGTGATTTATTGTGGGTATTATAATTACATCAAAGGTGTAGGTCTCAGAGAACAAAACAAAACATGCCTGGACATATGTAAAGCTTGTAGTGTAAACTATTAATTAACATGTTAAACTTAAAGGCACCCAGAGCACTTTATGTGGCTTCAGAATCAGACTGGAATGAAAGAATCTAATTTTTGGTCATCTCTACACATGTTAGTAGGTTTCAATAACACTTAACCATTACATATCAACATTCAAGGAGCAAAGATGTGGTGTCGTTGTGTGGTGAGCACTGATAGAAAATCAAAGCGCTGTTCGGACTTCTTGGAACGTGACTTCACGATCACGTCGCCCGAACTTGCCGAGAATGGACCTTTCCAGTCAAACACCAGAATCGCGCACAAGTACAAAAGAGATGGTACTCTGCACTAGCGGACTTAGTAGTAGTTGGCAATGTGTTACAAGCTCCGTCTCCTTGAGTGCCGGAGATGTTTTCTTTTTCATTTTCGTTTTTTTTCCTGAGCTTTCATGTAGCCAATGCAGTGAGAAATCTGTCACACAGATATACATACTAGATGCTTAACACGTGCCATTTCTGTCCTACTAGTGCTGTTTTTGACGGAAGTGTTCCAAATAGAACAAGATACAAGATACAAGATCAAGGGGTTCTATATGGTGTTCGACGGGAACTGTCCATTGCCGACGAAAAACGGTTTGCGTTCTGTTTCAGTCTAATTACATGTACACTAGGTGCGTTAAATTAAAGGGATCACCGTGTAGCTTATTTTCGTGCAGCTTTTCAGTGCTTTTAACATGTATCACGCAAATGTGGTAAACAGTGGCATTAAATGTCAATTTCATAAAGTACGAAAAACTTTAAAATAAAAAATAAATAAAAAATAGAATATTTCCAGTTTTCAAGCCACATAAAATGCTCTGGATGCCTTTAATAGCCTTCACCTTTGACCTTGAACTTGTAAAGTACAAACCATGAACCAGCTCATTCCTAGTGTCAGTGGTGTTAATTACTGTGATATTGACTAGCCTCTATCGCAGGCTTTCTAGGTCTGGTCTAAAGACAACCGAACCGCTTCGGAACTGGTCCGGATTATTTGAACGTTATTTGAACGAGTGTAAAGTGAGCCTTAATTTTCGGGGAGCACTGATTTGAGATTTTCAACATGGGCCAGGTCCTCTGATGTTGAGGGAGATTCTTTACCTGTGCCTAGACGACAACCTCCCCTGGCATTACAGAACTAGCCCATGTTGAATTATTGTGAATCAATAAATGCCGGCACTCCTAGAAGGTCTGTGAAGGAGGCTAGATAGTGAAAAGGGTCGACAGAGGCTGCTCTTGACATGTTCTGAGCAAGATTCTCCCCAGAAATGTAGACTAGAGTATTGCAAGCTGTGGGAGGGTGCATAACACCCTACTAGTATGCAAATTTACATGAGTTTTACGAAAATAAACCTAGCCTGGATGCCAGTGTGATAGATATTTTAGAGATTGGGGGTCTGGCATCCAGGCTAAATAATGCAGATGTTATTGTCAGGGAAGAAAAACCCTAAATCAGAAAAGCAGCATGGTGGTGCTGAACTACCAGTAAAGTAGTTTGCCTTCAATATAACATCCTTGGTCTAACCTAGTACAACAACTATTTGATATGTGCAGTATCATTGTTTGTTGTATGTATGAACTGTTTCCTCTACAGACAGCCTGTACATTGATGTTGACATGAGGTACAAGGACATGACGGACAGCTTTGTGATGGCCGTTTCTCTGTGAGTATTGCTGTCTTCTGTCTCCCAGGATCATTATTTTAAAAATACGGTAACTTCTGTTTCAGGGAAATCATCTTGAACTTGGAACTTGTCAGTTCTGACTTAAACTGTTGTTTTGAAAAGTTAAATTCTGTTCAACTTTAAGACAGAAAGAAAAGGTACATGTATGTGCATGAGATTTTGATGATGTGTCGAAGAAAATCATTCTGTCATTTTCTTGTTCTGTCTTGATTGTCTTCTTTGTCTCTCACTTTTGTCTAACCAATCAAATCTACCCTGTCCATCTCGATTTTCTGCAGATCATACACATGACAAATGTAGCTGACTTTCATCTTATGTGAAGAAACCTCAAGCTTGATGTTAGTACAGCCTATAGCTACTTACTAGTTCCCCTCTTTTTCTTCGTACACTAAGGCCACACCAATTTAATTTCTTGGTTAACAGAATTTTTTGGAAAAAGTTTATCATGAGGACATCATTAAAACAGAAGGCTGGGGTGAAAACTTGCACCTGACCCTGTTCACTCCCTGAAACTGTGTGCACCAAAGTACAAACTTTCTTCTGAGATTCTGTTTTCATGTTGATTTTCCAATCTAGCATTTTTTTAAAATTCCGTTAACCAAGAAATTAGATTGGTGTTGCCTAATGATAAGCTCTAACACAATGATGATTCTTAAGATTTCAGCTTTGGCTGTTGATACATGTCCTGTTACAATTGTGTGTGATTTGTTCTCTGACATCTTCACATCTTGACCCACTGCCATGTTGACTGACTCGAACTGAAGTTATTTGTTCTTTCCTTGTTCTGTTTCTATGTAGCCTGAACTATGTGGAGGTGGTGCTGTGCCTTGTACTTCTGTACATGGTAAGTACGAAAACAACCTTCCACTTTTCTATATTCTACTGTGTCCAGTTAATCTTGAACAACTTTGTCATGTAAATGAAAGTGGACCAATTGCAAGGTTTGTATCAAACATGTGTGCATGATGTTGGGATCAAAAAATATTTTGACACTTAAATACTTAAACATTTAGATACTTTAACATCTAATGCCTGATTGCAATGCTACTTTGTGCAATAAGGTATGAAAAAAGCAAATTTTAAGTCTCATGGTGGACTGCTGTAACCCTTTTCCTTCTAGGGCCTCGTTTTGGCACCAAATTTGTATTGGTTTCAAAGTTAGGCAGCAGGATAAGGTTAATTTAGTTAGGCAAACAACCTTTCTGACAGTATCAGGTGTTAGATAGTTAGGCAACATCTTAACAAAAGCTACATGTACATGTATTACCTCTACTAAGATTTCTATACTGGTCTGGTTGTGAACATGGTTTCAAGTGGTGGTCAGAAGATTTGTTTCCAGCATACACAAGATGTGTCAGGTAACGTTATGTAGTTTCAAGGTTTATCCATTTTGATGGATTAATTACAGTACCAGACTACAAATGCATGGTTGTGCCAGCAGCACTTTGATTTAGTTAGGCATTTTCAAGTGTTAGGCAAAAGTAACATTCAAAGATGGTAACAAACTATGAGTATCAGTTAGGGAAAGACTATACAGTGGGAAAGAATAGGGGGTTTCAATTTAACAATTTGAAATTCATCACAATGTCTGGTCAACCTGTACATGTATATACAGAAATTAAGACACATTTTGCAGAGATAGAGATATCTCACAATGCAGGCTATATACAGTAGCTTTTGTAGCCTCAGTCATGCTTGGCCCTTGTATTGTGACTAGGGTTTGCAATGCTGGAAAGGTCTTTGAAGTGTGTTTTAGGGTGCTTTTCCTATTTTGTAAATCATTTTGTGAATTTTCTAATTAGACATATGATAATGGTACATATAAATTGTTTTTATGGTACATATAAATTGTACAAAAGTAAAGAGATTCATAGACGACGGACCTCTCAGTAACTGTACCTCAGTCCAGAAGCAACTCCTTTTCCTCCTTCCCCACCATTCTGGATGTCCAGTTTGTGGTCATGTTCCCTCTGTTCTCCGATCATTGGTGAAGCTTCATAGCCTTCCACCTTTATTAGTATTCTAGAACTATTAGAGAAAAGTCTCAACTTCCTGCGGGAGAGCTTTCTTCCTCCGCGAGCAATCTCCCCTTCGTTCTGGAGGATTAGAGGACCAGGAATGGAAAGGAAAATGATGTATCTTCAGGGATCCTTCTAGCTCTCACAATCAAGAAGTTGTGATGGAAGTCTTTGCCATCTACAGGTACAGCCTAATGTTGTTGGAGATAGGCATAATGTGTCCACAGGGGGAAAACTAGGGGCTTTAAGCAATTAAGGAAATCCTTGGCCTGGCTATTTCCTGGAGACGACATCTCTTGTGAGGTGCAGGAAAGGTTGCTGCTTCTGTGGATACCATGGTATTGTTATTATAGGAAGACATACCCCCTTTTAAAAGAAAAGCTCATCGGATATGTGTTTTTTTCTCAAAGATATTGTTGGCTTTGGACTTTGGGCTGAATGGTTCAAAATAACTTGTTAACATTCAAAAAATTGAAAAAAAAAAGATGTTTGTTGTTTGTAGCAGGTCTGGGATTGTGTCTTAAGACATAATGGTTCATGCCCCTTGATGGAAAGTACCGAAGCATTTACACAGAAGGCAGAGACTGATAGTTGGGATTTAGAACTCACTTGAAAGCCTCATGTCTGTAGCAAGCTCGCTTTCTATACTTGTACCAAATCCCCACCTTTCCTTGTAATCCTACTGTATTAGGCTCTCTTTACATTATACTTTTGCCGTCAGCGCCACTGGCGTCAGCGCCACTGGCGACAGCGGGAACCCCGTGTAAAGACAATTCCCGTCGACGTAGTCCCGCTGTCAACAAATTTTCTCCCGTCAGCTTCGAAGCCGTCGCCCGTCAGCACAGCGGGAGTCCCCGTCAACTTCAAACTCCGTCTAAAGAGAATACGTCGGGCTCGCGTCAGCGGGAGTCAGGGTTTCGGCGATTAGCATAAAGCACGCGTTGATTAGCATACTGTAAGTCTACTTAGATCCCCGGTATATATATAGAGAGAGAGATTCGCGGGATCCGCGGCGACTTTTGTGCCGTGCATTCATTTCCCCGCGGATATATTTATCGTACTTGTGCCCCCCTCTCCACATTTACGAGTGATGAGCATGGAATATCTACACATAAACAAGGCTTTGCATTGTAGTTTAATACGGGCGGGGAGACGCCGTCTACCGTTGTACAATCATACAATTTTGTTTCTTGCTTTTGTTATGCTTACGCCCAATACTTTCTACAAGATGGCGAAATGCAAGCACCGCAGGTGTCTGTCAGATTTCCGGGCGGTGTGTCTAGAGACGTCGCGACAGCGGCCTCCCGACAGCGGGAAATTTCGCCGCTGACGCGAAAAACGTAATGTAAACTGCGCCTAACTCTCTAAGAACAGACACTAAATACTTCCTACAATAGATAGTAGCATAGCTTATCATTGTAGTTGGCCCATAAAAATGGTTATGTTTTGGAAACATAACATTTTGTGAATGATGAAGAATAATATTTCGGAAACTCTATGATACTGTACAAAAACCTTATTGCTAGCCAACAATTGCTGTCAAGTTACAAATGTGCATTGTAATATCATACAAAGTTACATAATTCTTAATCTTTAACGAGTTGAAGCATCTACAAAGTTTTGCTGCCAGTATTTTCTATTGATATCATAATTCTTAAACTAGCATCCCTGTACTACATTTGTATTTTGTATGACTTTTTTTTGTGATGCCTTATTCCCTTTACAGAAGGACTGAGTACAACTCGTATATCACATGCAAAACTGGGTCAGTTCTTTCGCAGACACACAAGGTTTTATTTGTCTACCATTTAATAAGGTGTTGCCATTAACGGTACAAATTAAGGCGGCGCTCGATGGCGTACCCTTCAGATCGATAGCCACTTCAATATCCAATTGTAGCCGTGGGCAATACATCACCTCTGACCTGGTCAAACTACTGTAAGTGTTCCAAGTCTAATAAAGAGGTTTAAGACAGGTGTAACACCTGGTTATAGATAGCCTTAGGTGGCGTTAAGAGTAGTAAATATTTAAGATAGGCTTTGTCTAGGTTTAGGGACACACCAGGGGCAATACTCGGTGCCAGGGAATAAGCCCCACGCAGGATGATTGCTTAATAAGAGTCTTTACACTAGTCTAGTCGTCAAATGTTGGAAAGAGTACAGCAAGAATTTCCCTCCTGGCCTGGACAAGGATATGATAGCCAGTTTCTTGCTTCTTTGTCTTTGTAAAACCTTCCTTCAAAATCATCTATGAGTATTCACTCTCTGATCATCTAATTTTATTACTAGTTGCTGGAAAACATGATCACAACAAAATTTCTGATGAAGACTTTTTGAATAAAAGGTCGAAACCGGTAAATCGTTGTCTCAGCCGTCATCCTTCTGACGCCCAATCGACTATGATCACAACAAAATGTAAGGAGATATACGGTGATGTATATATCATCCCTCAGTCCAAGTTCACACTGTTTTTCTAGTCTTGTTTTTTACAAATCAGCCACAAACAGTTATGTCGATTCATCTCTAGCCATTGAGTTGAGTTGAAAAGATGATCTCAAGCCAAACAGATAAAATAGTTACTGTAGTTACTGTACATCCAAATCTGTTTTTAAGCTGAACAAAGCTGTAAGTGTAATGTTAATGTTTTTTGCCACAAGGCAGGATTAACTCATTCTGTACAGACACGGGTTTATTTCTCCCCACCCGTGGTGCAATTGGAACAGTGTCGTTTTGTGCTGTTGTCAGTTTAGTGATAGACATTTAAAATTATCTGCAAAGTTTAATACCTTACACAGTTACAGTATCATCATTGTCATCATGCTTTGTCAGATTTCATGGGTTTTCAGTGATATTACTCTGCTGGGGCATAGAAAAAAACTTTACGAGGTGCATATTGACGTAGGTAATAAAGCAAGTGCCAGATGAAAATGCAAAACAACGGTAATGTTTATCTAGGAATGTTTATGATATATTAAATAAAGCTGCCTTGCAGATTATTAGTCTCTTCATTCATATGTTGTGAATGATACAGAATAACAAGTGCAGCATTTTTAATTCAGTTAAGAAACATACACTTCAAAATGTATGGCGCCAGTATCTATCATTTTGTCAAGGTTGTGACATGCATAGTTTGCATCTCATCAAGTTTATGATTGCTTAGTGAGACAGAGTCAAATGTTGTCTCCAGTGTAGGTAAACAAGTCTGCATTTAGATTATCGTAATCCGTCAAAACCTTGAAGAAGGAAAAAGATGCTGCACTGAAGTTTGACAGCATATAGTGTTGTTGACTTACATGTGCCTCTAGTACTTTCAAAGAGGAGCTCAGTGTTTTTTCTTAGATGACTTGAATGGTAACATCATCTTGCAGGATCTTTCAACAATCAAGACAACATTGCATTGCTTTTTATCTCACAATCTTTCCTTACACCCGAAATTGTGTAAAGTAGACTCCACTAAACAGGTAGAATATTATTTTCTATAATCTTCAAGCTCTTGAGCCTATTTCTCCACCCGTTTTGCCTCAACTCATTTTCTAAGGCTTTGACTTACAGACATCTCTCAGTAAGGAGATCACCCTGCACTTTCAGTTTTTTTCCATACATGAAGAAACTGTGCATCTTACAGATACACAAATTATATGTGGGGAAGATATAACTTATTATATTGGATAACCCTGAGCCTAATGTGCCTCATGGTTTATTCCTTGTCTCTTTCACTTAAGTTTTCATCAATCAAAATCTCTTATTACATAAGAAGACGGGACTCTCTTCTTAGGCAAGAGCTGAAATAAGAATCTTCTGTATGAAATTAGTATTATATGAGAATGTGTGAAATAGTTATAATGAAATTACGATCAAACCACAATTTAGTTTTATGATGCGTTTTGTAATGTCTTGCAAAACTGGCTGATTTGGGATTTATCTTGAATATATACCTGTAGGCTGCGTAATAACTTGTTATTTTGGAATGTCTTGGATGACTGTTTATCTGATGTGTCTCTGTAGTCAGACATGTTAATTAGTGTCTGCAAAGTTAGATAGGGAAAAAGACTAATCAAAGTATGTATACGAGAAAAGTGATTCAGTCTTTCGTCTTCTGAAATGTTAAAGTAAGGTTTCTATGACAAATGGGATTTGATGTTGGTATGACTATTGTTTTGCAAATATGGATGGTTGGAAGAAAAATATGTCTTTTATATGCATCATCATCATCATCATCATCGTATACATGAATATCATTATATTGTATCTGCTGTATAATTTGAATTCCATATTGTTTTCTAAATAGATATATAAGTAACGTAACATAACCAATTAACGTCCGATTTATTCAAAACGTATTTATCTTAAAACCGCGCGGAGAGAGCCAAATTTTAAACCCATGGTCAGAAATATCAGCTCTTCTAAAAAGCAAATGCATGGTCTGTAAGTTTTTATCGGCCTGTTTAACGCCGTGCGAGCATGTATTTATATTGAGGTATATGACGAAGAATTCTGCTAGGGTAACCCATTATCGTCCACTTCATCTTTTCCTTTCTAGCGCTATGATTGAAGAACATAGACCAGAAAAAAATGCACAGTAACTGTCCAAAGTAGTCTACAGACAAATGATAGCAAAATCACTATGTCTGTCCCACCACTTGCTTGACGCGATGGAAGAAAACAGCGTTTATCTGTGAATTTCCCCGACATGCGCGGCACGTGGCGTTCACGTGGTAAACGCATGGCAATTATGCTTTGCCGTGCGAAAATTAGCCTCCGGTGCGGGGGTCGCTAGGTTGTATCAAACCTTCCTAAAACTGGTAAGAGTTTCAACCTCGAATCACCATGGATAGTCTGAATATCAAAGAAAGGTTTAACGTCAGCTACTTTTAAAAGATACTAGCTATCGTGCAAGTTCCAAAAACATGATGAAGTACGCGGTGTCGAATTACATATGAAATACGTTATGCGTGACGCTTCCGTGCAACTTGTTGTTACTGGTTCAGGAGTTTATTCTGTTATGTCCCTGGACGTAAACCTTTTTCATTGTTTTGTATGATAGAGGGAGATGGCTAAGGATCATACTTATGACGTTCTTTATTGCTCATGAGTACAGGCTTTGGCATAATACACCGCGACATGTGGACATAAGCCAAACCGGACGTAAATAGGTTCTGCACGTAAATAGGTCATGTTTACACAGAATGACACATTTGCCTTGTTCTTTCCCCATGTCTTTTATTCCGTTTGAACCACCAGTAACAAACTTATTAAACATGCATCATTTCCTGTCTAGGCACTCAAAATGTCTGCATTGATGTGCATACTGTAATTCTTGATTTGTAAAAACTGTAACTTAATTTTAGCTGATTTAACGGCCACTAGTCAACAGCTAAAATTTCATCATCGCAAATGTTTGATCACTTATTATCTAATATTTGAGACAGTAATGTTGTTCCCACTGTTAAAATTGTGCCTTGACCTACTTTGTTTTCCCCCAACCGCTATATTTTCCTGCCGCTATATTAAAGTGATTTACAGTATTAGTCTGTGAATATCACAAACAGAACACAACAATGAGATGGGTATATACAAAATAAACGATCATCGCTCAAAATATGAGTTACTTCTTCGATAAAATCATTCTAGACACTTACAGATATCTTAAAAAATATCTGCACATTTCTGAAAAGAAATAAAATTCAGACCACAACATAGAATTTTACGTTCAGATGGCTTAAAAAATATCTGCACATTTTTCTAAAAAGAAATAAAATTCAGACCATAACATGGACCTCTGCGTTCGGATGGCTTTTAAATGAACCGTCATTAATCAATCCCTGTGATACGTATGTCTACGTAGCGATTAAGAATCATCAGAGCGCTACACCACATGTTACCATGTAGTGTTTGACTTCCTGCTTCCCTTTATGAAAAGGTGTTTGAACTCGCCAAATGTCTGTCGTCCTGTGCTCACAATGGCACACCTGCTGGTTGGCTGATGAGGGCAGACGGCTCTGTTTTCCAGGCTATATTGTGTTGCTAATTCTGTTTGCCATTACGGAGAGTGGGGCCAACTGTTGCTCAGACCCACAGCACTGTGTCTTTGTCCCAGCTCCGTCCTTTGTGTAAAATATGTACTCTCCTAGCAGAGGAGTGGGTACGGCTGGTTTTTGACATGTTTTAGGCATTTTTGGTGGGCTATTCTGTCCCGTTCTCTTTATAATGTACAAAAATGCCTAAAACACCACCTCTGCTAGGAGAGTATAAAAGATGGAAGTATGGAGGCAAGTATACTGTATAGTAACACAAATTCTGCCAAGTCTGTGAAAGTGTAAAATGTATTTCAGTTCATTTCTGTTTTTATTGCATTCTTCAGTATAGTTTGCAATCAATCTTTGGTAAAATATGGGATGAAGAACATTTCTTCTTACATTACAATATGTTAACCAATGTATCTCAGCTTGAGTATCCGTTGAATATATTCAGGGGAAATGTAATCTATATTTCTACACTTTTCTGCTCAGCTTTTACAAAACAGACAAGAACTCAGGCTAAGGGACAATATTTCTATATCTTCATATTTCTTTTACATCAACCCAGCTTGTATGAGTGGAAGCCTTAGTCTTTTATTAGCCGCCTGTGCAGTTCTTATCATAGTCACTAGGGGGTGTCACTGACTCCATTATGGCCAGCTATATTTGTTTCCATAATATGCCAAATCTTTCACTAGTTTCAGATAACCACATAATCATCTCAGCAGCCAGTGATTATTCAAACCATAATTCATCAGGTCTGTGCTTATAAAGCAAATGTAAGCTATTGAAGAGGCACATGTTGCAGCATTGTAACAGAAGGATTAACTGGATTATAAGTATACTGCTGGGCATACAGAACAGGTGTTTTCGACGGCATCAAATAGCAGCTGCTTGTATGACTGGCATAACTGCTTCAGCAATTAGTAATCAGGAGACTGAAGAGAAATCATTTTACAGTGTATCTTTTCATCTTGTGTGAATGCTGATAGTATCGTTTAAAAATTCTTGTTTTCTTATCAAGAATTGCCCTGTGGTGTTTTAGAAAGAAAGTATCATTTTTTTTACTACTTGGATCATACCTTATCGAAAATGCTGGTTGAACAAAATGAAATTCCGCCCTTTGATAAAACACTTAGAAACTGAAGCAGTGCAGCTGTTTTGTCCTGATAAGTGAGAGAGGGACTTGAAGTGTAGCCCCTAGCCTCCCACTTTTCTGTACCAGGAAATTTCCCCACCTTTACTTGCAGCTGACCTTTTCCCAGGCTGTAACTAACTCTAAGACATCGTTATCTTAACCAAAAGTATTACTGACGAGATTGTCTGATTTGCGACACCACAACCGTCAGCGCTGCCTGCTCCCCAGAATCCGTGTCGTGCTCCAAAGCTCCTCTACCCGCAGAAATACCAGCGCTGCACGATACCATCTTCACATCGCTCCGCAAATCTGTCCCACAATCCCGCTCACACCTCTGTCCTTTCAAATGAAATCCCCAGAACATCTGGGCTCGCTAAGATAAGGGTGGCAATTATACAATGCACAAGGCTGCAAGGTGTTTTACTCAGTCTACCTGGGGTGTTGTAATATAGCTTATAATCTATGGCATAGTATTTCTGTCAGCAAGAAGGTTGTCAGAAAATCTTAAATGGCAAGATATTTTAGTCAGGACGAATTTTCCTGATTCAAAACATAACTTCCAAACCCACCAAATTTTTCCATTGTTGTTTTTATTTGACTTTCAACAGATTGGTTTTGAGCTATGCCATAAATTAGAATGTGGTTACGGTTGAAATTTGTTTTAAGTTTCTTCTCTAGATAGATAATGCTAGGGCAAAAAAATTGAAAGCGTAGTAGTTATGCAGAATATTGTATTTGTTCAAGATATTGTCTGTCATTTTCTGAGTTGCCAATTAACCAACATTTTCTTTATCTTTCTTGAAGGTGAAAGTATGTTAAGTTGCACAGAAAAGAAATCAAGATTGGGTCCTAGATGTCTAGCGGACGTCGATAAGAATCTCCAAACCTGAAAGTGTGAAATATTGTAATTTACGGAGTTAAGCTCTCTAAGCAGGTTTTTCATTCTGTTGAGATGCAACGAGTAATTGGAGTTGGACTACCAGTAAATTTGTTAGCTGATAAGTTTGTTTCCAGCTGTTAGTGTGATTAGATAGAATGGATGCCAACTTTCATGTATGATAAACATGTTTTCAATGCAGACAGACATGCAAATATTTGTTTTCAGTGTCAAAAATTAATCATAGGAATGCTAACTTTAAGCTTGATCACCATCTTCTTAAATATAAGGCCACACCAATTTAATTTCTTGGTAAACAGATTTTTATTTTCCAAATGAAAAATAAAAAATCAATGAATTATTTTTTTCTAAATTTTTTTTTTTTTTTTTTTTAAATAAAAATCTGTTAATCAAGAAATTAGATTGGTGTGGCCTAATTCCATATTTTTGATTTTTAAGGTTTTTAAGTCTTACATGTAAGATGTGAAAGACAGATACCAGGTTTGCCCTGAACTGTTTAGCTTGTCTGGTGTGGTCAGTAATAATGTCCTGAATCGAACAAGGGCAATTAATTACAGAAAGTTGATTGGATTTGTGTGACTGGACAAACCTTGTCAATTTCACATAAAGAATATCAGTTGTTTCCCCTTTGCAAAGGACATAAATTGATATCACTTCCATTTTTCAATTTTGTTTTACCAAAATGGCCAACCAGTCTCAAACGCCACCGGTGGCTTTGATACTGGTTGGCCCTTTTGATACTGCCTTGCCACCTATAGGTCTGCTTGGAGATTAGCAGAAACCTTGACCTGAACATATACTGGAATCAAATGACCTTTATTTGAGGACAGAATTTTTTCCTGTGGTGAGAAGGGTAGATTAAACAGTGACCTTGTGTACAGAACGCCACAATGACCATTAATAACACCTATTGTACAAACGTACATGTAGGTGTGTGCTGTCCTGCTCTCTTACATACATATATTATGGTGGTTTCCTTAAACCATCCCAGTCTCAAGGCTGAATAAAACTTGGACTTACAATTGGCCTATCGCATTGGAAGGATTGATAACAAAACATAAGTTATCATGATGCTTTCCAGACAGCAGGAATGAAGCCAAAACTTAGATTGTTGGCAAATTATAGCTCATTATTTGTTAACCTTGGATTTAAATTTGCACCTCAAATCTTCCTAATCAAATGTAAACACTGCTGTTACTGGTTGTCACGTCAGTCTAATGTTACATGTCCTTTCGGAAAAGTGTAACCATCAGGAGCAACATCTTACTAACCCCTAATTGGCCAATTTTTACTTGTGATAACATGTACTTTAAAGTGAAGGTAAGCTACAAGCTCATATTCTCGGATGAATGTACACCAAATCAAGACCCAACCCAAGAGAATATGTCGTCTGCTTTGTAGTGTGCGACCTAGCCATGTATTACACGCAGATAGAGTCTATAAACAAGTGGTAGAAGGTATCAACATGCCTACAATTTTGTAATAGTTAACTTAATCCAAGCCTTTTCAACTGTACGGGAAAGTAAATACTGGACTCCCATCTCTAAATACCCAAATTGGTTGCCCGTGTTTGCAAGACACGTTCGAACACGGCGTGCGAATTCCGCACATTCTCCGGTTTGTAACTTCAGTATAGGATATGTCAGTTGTGGCGGCATACTCAGAGAGTCTCAAGGTAATTACTCCTAATAACCCCTAATTAGCTAACTTCTCAATGGTCTAATTGTAGGGTTGCGTTAGGCAAGCTATGCCAATTATACAGACGAGCAGTAGACAAAAATAAAGGTGTCGTTTTGCCGGTGTCTAACACCTGCTTCTGATTTTTGTGACTAAATACCTGGCGGAAAAGATGAAAAGGTTTGGATCCGTGTCCTGAGAACGCAAACAGGTGACTCCGCCCCTTTGTTCATGGACGCCCGTGTTGTCGTGTCACAGAGAGTTTGTCTGTTGGTTAATCACCAGCTTTTAAACAAGAAAATTGTTGAGGAGAAGAAATAACATGTTCAGATACAGGAGGAGATGGCGCGGTAATGAGCACGGCTACATCTAAGAGAAAGTGGTTTTGAATGTAACTACAGTCATGAATGACATCATCAGTATAAGATAACATCACAGATGACCTTATGTGGCCCTTGAGGTCATATCTCACCTGTCATCTAAACTTCATGACTGCAGTCTTGCACAAAAATGGATATGGGAAAAATCTGAGGAAACTTGTAGGAAATAGTATAGAGATTCTCAAAAATCATCTGAAGTTTATTGATTATACCTTTATCAGATGTACGAGTATCTTGGCACTTAGCATTGCTCATAACTAAGTATCAAATAAAACCTATTCGGTATATGTTCATTTTTATGTGTGTTATGATTTTCTATATTATGTATACAATATTTAATCTCAGTTACTACACTGTACTGTAAAATGTAAGAAAGCTCTGGTGTAACGGCCCAAAGTGTATCCTGACCTGACCATACTTTGTAGTTAAGATGACTGGTGAGATATGATTTCACAAGCAAATAAGGTCATCTGTGACGTTTGTTATCTGATACTGATAATATCTTTCATGAATGTGTTTACATTCTAGTTAGGCCTATGCTTTCAGCTGTTATATTATTATATAACGTACACTTGTTCCTTTTTCCACATACTAGTACACTGTGTGGCTGGGAGCAGATTGAGATAGCATGTGATGATACGCTGTACAGTCTGTAATCTCTTAACATAACTTCTTAACACTTAACCCACAGTATAAATGATAAAGCAATGAGAACTTTTCACAACTATGGAAGTACACAGTCACTGCACATATCTGTCAATACTCGTTATCTGATATAGAAGTTTGATCTACCGTGGTAGATCTGAGGTAACAGGTGTACATGTTTGGCTACCCTACATCTTACCATCCATCCATCCAGCCACCATTTCCTGTTTGTTTACAGAAAAAGGCTGACGGAAACTAAGTAAGCCTGCAAATCCGCTCTAATCCGATCGGCAACTCGTAGAATCTTCTCCCATCCTCAACGGGGCTTTGCGATTCGTGTCGGCGAGCGGAATTACGTTCACAGGCCTTTCAATGTTGGTGGCCGAGATTCCACAGGACTCAATCTAGATCTGGGATTCAACATAGATGAAAGGAAGATTGTTGCAACCGGAAAGGTGGCAGGTTGGAAAATATCCAGGTTATATATCAGTAGAGTTTCTGCATCCATTTCCACTTGAGTTGATTAAACTTAAAGGTAGACGTACAAGAAGTACTGAGCGTAACAAATTGAGTCGTAGTGAGATATACAAACAAAGGCTATGTCTTCACCTCCTTTTCCTCTATGTACAGTACGTATATATATTTATGTCATACCTGGGCTGCGAATACGTTTGATACAGGTGTTCCGGACTGTGTGATAATTTTCCGTATCACACGGGGTTCTAAGTTTTATCACACTGGCTTCCATAGAATATTTAGAATGCATTTCGAGCGCACTGGTTACGCCGCCGTTGACAATTAGAATACCGGATTCGGAGGTTGGAATCAATGTTGTTACAGTTTTTTGTTCGAGGACACAAAACTCCCTCAACTTCTGGCGCATTCCGCATTGAAATGTGTGTTTTCTCGGGTGGGTACGACCGTCTGGTGATCCTTCTATATATTATATATCAATGCACTAGGCCAAGCCATGGTGGTTCTAGGACTTTTAAATCTAAGCCCCTATTGAGGTGATTCCAAAACTTCCAAAAGTACACTGTACATGTATACTCATCATCACACTAAATAGGAATAATCTAAAGTGATCTACACAGTTCCCATTACTGTACAACCAACTGGATGTATTACTACAAGTCACAACATTGAATGTTGAAATAATATTCACTCATATTTTATGTCATATTTTGTTAGAATGAATGGGCAGAATATGTTTTGGCTGGCTATACCGAGATGACTAATAACCTATGTTATCTGGAGGATTTGAGCTGCATTTGCCCTTGACCTTGGGGTTAAACTTGCAGTGAAAACTGGCAGAGAGCAATCCTTAAAAGGTATCCATGCAACTTTAGTTGTCCTGTGTTTCAATGTTCTTTTGTCATTGTTATTTTTAACGCCATGTTTTTTACGACAGTTTGCCGCAGTATTTACTCTGAGGAGTCATCTACATGTACAGCTGTTCACTGGCATCCTTTGGAAACCCAGCAAGTTACACAGTTTTAGATGACAATGCTGTTGAATCAGTTATTTCTGTGTTTTATCTTACTTTGTAGCATGCTCAAACCTGTCTCTAAATAGGCTAGTTTTATGCAAAAAGGTAGGCAATGAAACAGTGTGCAGATGTAACAGTATTGCCCGCAACCGTGGTTTGATATTACAGCCCATGAATTTGCTCTATGGTAATTGCTAATTTCCAGATTCCTTGCTGTGAGCATGAAAGTGACTCCTATCTTTCCTGATCTCAACTAGAACTGCCTGTGGCAATGATTACATAATGCACATACAAATGCACAGTTTTCATATTTTCTATTGAACATTTTCTTAATGTAGTCACTTCTACAGTGACTAGTAGTAATGCTGCTTGCTACTAGACATTTTGTGTATATAGAATACAACACGGGGTATTCCGTAGCCCGACGGCGGGTAGGATCGCCCGACGGTCGTAGGCCGGAGGTCACCGCGGGAGGGCTGGGACCGAGGGTGATGCGGAATATACCATGTTGTATTTTATTTATGTCATACCCACCCGAGAAAACACACATTTCAATGCGGAATACGCCAGAAGTTGAGGGAGTTTTGTGTCCTCAAACAAAAAACTGTAACAACATTGATTCCAACCTCCGAATCTGGTATTCGAATTTTTTAGTGCGGCACAACTGGCGCGCTCAAAATGCATTCTAACGGTCCGGAACACCTGTATAGAACGTTTTCGCAGCCCAGGTATGACATAAAATGATTTACGTGCTCATGTAGAATAACCTCAAAGTCCATTGTGTATTTCTCCATTTTCGTTTAACTTTGTGCATACAAAATGAATCCCTGTTCGCTGCACCAAGGCCAGTTAAAATCCGTAGGTTAGTGTTTTGTGACTGCAGATGTAAGAAATTCAAACCCTCGGTGCAAAAGAATTCCCACTCTTCCTGCACTTTTGTCTCACATTTTTCAGTTCAACCCTAACTTTCCTTAGATCACACGCAGGGTCAAGGCCTACACTGCATAAAAGTATCATTAAGAAAGTTGCAAGTTCATTCCAAGGTTCCCTACTGAATTTGATGTATCTCTAAGGATCTGCTTGGCCTTGTAACTATCCTTGAAGAAGTATTACTGTGTGTAAAGAATAGCTTGATCTCAGAACCAACTGTGAAGTAACAAAAAATCAATACTTCAAACTGGTACATTATATATCTATCTACTTGCATGCTTCAAAATGTTATCACCTACATGTACATGTGTAGAAAAGATATGAAACAATTGTAGTTTGTATTGTAATAATCATACACAAAATCTATAGTATAGGTAACTGATTGAATACATCCAAGCCGGATATTTCCTGTGTTGCTACCTGAGCCAGTGAACTTGATCCTGAGAAATGATAGTCTGCAGTTTCTCCTTCCTGTACTCTGGAAACCGTCAGTCAACCTTCCCGTGCACCTGTTTCTCGTGAAATGCTGACCAAGCTGTAGTCTTCTGTATTTTATTAAAGTTTTGTGCTTATCTTTGTCCTTTTGCAATTATTCCAAATTACAAGATACAAGATGTCTTTTATTGGTTTATTAAAAACTTTATTAGATGATACAATTATTGTATGTAGAGGAAAACAGATATTTGAATAGCCAAAAAGAAGATCCTGCGTTTCAGGAATATATAGTGCTTTACTCCACCTTTCATCACCCTGTAAGCAAAGTACTTGACCAGGAGTTTTAAACTAGTGTTGCTGATTTACTCAGATGTTCCCATGGTAGAACAAATATGTTGTTTTGACCACTAACACTATAGAACCCATTGTACAATGACCGAGACCTTATAAAAGATACTTAACATTGCTTGAGTTCCTGTGTAATGGGGGCAGTAAGAATCCATTATGGCAAAAGGAAAAATAAACAGGTTTCGGCATCACTGATCCAATTTTTTTGTTCGTGAACTTCAAAAATAAATGAATCAGATCGGTAAGGTGGAAAAAGGGGTTGAATATTTCAAAAAAGTCTCCCACCAACATAGTTGCCCATTGGTGCGCAATGGCATTGGTATGACAATAACATATAGTTACAAACTTGAAAGAAGTTACAGTATGTGTATGGTTTATTTAGGCATTCTAATCGAATTGGATCTGCCTTTAGGTGTTTTTGTTTGACGCCAAGAGGCTGCAGAATCCCTGAACAAAGTTCATGTGTATCATCAATAACCGGGGAACGCAACTTTTCAACATACCGTGCATGGTTGTGTAATGGGGTGATGAGAAGCTATTTTGATGACAGACAGTTTAAGGAGTAGGTGTTGAAATATATGAGTAAGCGTCATGGCCAAGAGTTTCACAAAGGCGAATTCTTGTCATACATGACATGTATCCTCAATTACTACAAAAGAAGCAACAATAGCATTTAATACAATACTAACAACATATATATATATGTACCTACCTAACATTTTCTTCAACCAGTATCTTCTTTCAAACTTGTGGGAGTACAGCCTGAAGTTATTGACACGATAATTACTCTAATATTGGTGTTTTACTATACATAACCATGTAATTTTTGCCTGCCAATTTTATGGTAGTCTATCAGCTGCCTTAATCGGGCTGTAGTGACTGCTGCATACTTCTCAACAATAAGTAACTACAGCAAAAATGCGGTCTCTATTCCTCACAGCCTTGAGTGAGGTTCATGTATATGTAGCTAGTAGTCTACGGAATCAGGGCAGGTAAAATTACATGGTACTGTTGTGTACATTCAAGAAAAATCCCCATGATCTTCCACCCTAATGAAACTATTCACAGATAGGGATGCGTACCTAAACCCATTTTCAGGTTCAGGTCCGGACCTGAACCTAAAAGTTTAGGTTCAGGTCCGGACCTATTAGGTCCGACCTGAACCCATGGCATATCTGACTAATTGCCAAACTTCTATTTACTAGTACTTGGAGTGTTCTTACATTGCACCGTGATACACATACATGTACTTGAACCAGTCTAACACTGTTTGTCATGGAGCAAGACTGATATCATGTTATTGTACACTAACCTGTGCTCCTAAAAAAGTTAGGAGCACCAGCAAAAATCTATGAGCACCACTACAAAAAGTTGGAAGAACAAGCAAAAGTCTTGGCCATACCAAGTGATACTCCTATTAATAGTATTAATCAATGTTAACAACCAGGAATAAAGTATTTCAATAGATCATAAAAGATAAAAACCTACATTGATGGTGCAGAGCAATTGGCAATTCAATTCAATTCATTCAGTACCTTCCTACATGCTAAATGATACTAGTATGAGGGATTTTTAGAAAAATTGGGCATAGGTTCCCCGGCTGGCCCCTATCCGGGGGCCACGGTGCCTCAAGTTCAACAAGTTGAAAAATACACAATGGTATTTTTTACTTGGAACAAGGCAAGTAATGATTCACATAACCTTGAATGATGAATAAATAAATAACTCTAAAACTTATCTATTGGTTTCATGACCAAAACAAATAAAGTCAAATTCCATAATTTGAAACTTCACTGCTGGCATCAAGTTCAACATTTTGACAGGCATTTTTTTTCACCCCCACCCTCTGTCTACAAACAATCCAAAATACTTTAATATCCTTAAAATTCTTGCTCAATAGTATCAAAAATGATCTGTTTGTGCCGGCCCAGTCAAATATCTTCGGTTCCTTTGAAACGCGCAGTTCAAATTTCGCGCGTCAGGACCGCGCGGCGCGGCCATCCAATGACAGGCCGACCGCATGGAGAAAGCTTTGCTATGCATTATAGACCGCAGCAAAATGATAGTAGCGCCATAATGACGGGCAAATCATGAGCTTTGAAATGATACCAGTAACAAAAAGAAAAAATTAATATTTTGGGGGATAAAACTCCACTGCAATTGATTCATTGATTTTTGATCGTAAAAATCATCGATTGAACAGGTCTAAAAATGACCGCAGGAAACAGCCTTTTCATTCTGCTGCGGTTTAAAAACATCATGGCGGCCGATGGAAACGCACGGCTAGCGCTCACTTTCATTGGCACATTCCTGGCGTTTGAAACATTTTACAAATCAAACAAATACATCACAAAGGCAAGAAACTTATATCCTTTATTTCTATGGGTAATTTTGCCACTACGAACGGATAGTTTTTGTACCGCGGGCGCGGAAACATGATAGAAAATTCACCGACGATTTTCGCGGTAGCGTTAGGGTTGGAATACCTAAATTTCAGCTTACCGCTTAGTTCTGCAGCCATTATCTTGGCGCAGGTCTTAATCTTTTATTGTCGCACCGTGCGACCGTGATTTTAGATCTAGTGGCAATCTCAAAAAACTGGTCGCATATGCGACTAATCCAGTCGCACTCACGAGCGCTAGAACGAAAAAGACATAATGTGAGTGCTAGATTTTTTTACCGGTCCAGTACCGAAAAAAACGGAAAACTGGGTTTCGGTTTTTTGGACCTGAACCGAAACGTTTTTTCAGGTAATAACCGGACCTTTATAACCGGTACGCATCCCTATTCACAGATGATAATTACTTTCAGAAAATCCAGTCTCTTCCTTGTGTGTAACATGTACATGTAATATCCCACTTCACTAAGAACACACCTTTTAATCCTGTCATTACTCATGTGGTACAGAAGCTACAATATCTGTATCCCCCACCTGGTAGTGACCTGTGAAAGGCTCCCCTCACTAATGCCTGCTTTTCCTATCAGCACCTCATAATACTCATATGCACCATAAAATGGGTCATTTACATCACGAAAGGGTGCTTGATTTTCTCACCTTCCCGTTTTATCGTTTGCAAATGCCCAGATTTATTGTAGGGATTATCAAATACGTCTCCGCAAGGGAATAGATTAAGCATAGCTTGGAGTGAAACAAGAGCATTGTTATTTTTTGAGATTATGTATTGTAGAGGTTGTGTATAATCTCTTTTGTAGATATTAAGTTTTTTTTTGTACAAAATTTACCAGCTCTCTTAGGATAATATCACGCAGGCTTAAAGTAAGGAATGTACATCATCAGATACGAGAATTCTTTGGGTACATGAACTTACATGTTCACTTTTTACTGTTTGATAGTTTGATGTGATTGAAAATAAAATATGCTTCTTGTGAATCTTTGAGTTGTTGATTAGATATTGTGAGAGATGCTACTGTAAGTTCACTTAGTTTTGCGGTGGTTTTATTTCGTGGTAGGAGGAGAAGTAAGGTTTTAAATTTGCAGGTGAAACAATTCTGTAGTACAATAGTCATACAAGTACAAGGGAAACATTTGCAAAAAACACAGAAGTAAAACCATCACGAAAGTTTCACGATTTACAGTATCAATAGACTAGATTGATTTTTCAATGACAACGCCTTGCAAGCAACAGTCATGTTTGCACATTGTCATCTCAGTTAAACCAGACTGTTGGTTTGATCAGCGTTGTGTGTAATTTAATTTCCTGGGGAGAGATACTTCACCATTGATGTGCTGATAGCAGTTTCTAATGATTACCTGAACCTTGGTCTGTCATGTATTAAGCGCCAGCGGTCAACGTCAATGCCAATTTTCATTTCCTCTGAGTGAGAGGCTCTGACACTTCTATCACCAAGTAGTTGGACAACTTTTCAAGTAGCTAAACAGGGCTGTCACCAGCATTTTTTCCCGTCCCACTCATTGTTTGGGAGCCCATGTTATTGGTTTGCGTTATTAAATCTGTCATTTTAAGCTTACAAAAACACATTTTCGTCAGTTTCATGTCATGAAGTTCAAATTCTTTGGACGGATGGGGTAAAATTTTGTCTGTCCCAACAAGCAAAATTTCGATCCCTGGACAGAGGGATGGGTCCCGGAGACAGCCCTGTATCTCAGTCACTGTGACCCCCAGACAGGTGGGTGACCTCTACTTCTCCTAGAATGCTCGGAATCTCTTGTCTTATCAGTCTTACACTGCCATAGGAAGGTCAGAATATACGCAGTGATGGCTCCCATAGCAGTGACCTTCAAGTAAAGTTGCTTAGCCCAAATTGTGAGACACGGTTCCTATGCGGTCTTAAGGCTAGGGAAGATAACACTTCCAGGTTACAGGTGTGATAAAGATGTTGCAGGGAAGGAAAAAAAAAGAGTGTTTCACATTCAAATTTACTATAAATGCATTTAAGTTAGCAATGATTTGATTTTGCGGTAGGGAGAAAGTGGAGTGTTCACAGTGTTTTTCATGGTTAAAACAAGGTGGTATATGTGTGCAGCAGACAAATCAAGCATATTTGCAGTGGTTCGTGGTAAAGAGGTAACCAAAACTATGAAAATTAAGCCACCGCAAACTTAGATGTATTTACAGTATGATTTAAGTGAGTTCTTTTGAAATAGATACATTGGTAGGCAAAAAAAAGTTACTGTTCTACATCAGTTTGAATATCCCCGTTCCACTCTGTATGTCTTGTCACTCTCGCATACTCATCTGGCAGGTAGAATCCCAGCTATTCCAAAGGCTGATGTGTTTTCAATTCGATCACAAGCAAATCTACTCAGAACCAGCTGCAAGCGGATCTGGATACTTCCGCCCGTAGCTGTGTCCAGTTACCGAAATGTTGCTTGTACAACACCTGTCATGTCCTGTTAGTAAGTTTGTCGTTAGTGGTACTGTAGAAAAGTGAAGAAACAAAGAATGACAACAACAAGACTCCTGCAGTTTCCTTCCCAATGTAAACTTACATGTAAGTGCTCGCAACTTGATATGCACTGGTAGTGATATTATGATATCTTAATTTTGGTGCATATTTACCTGAATCCAACAGCTCTTTTCATTTCTTGTTGTCTGTTCTTATCAACTGTTGGAAATTTCATTTCTTTCCAATTCTACATTTGCCTGCAGCCTTAAGATTAATCACAATCAACTCTTTTTTGCGCCATTTACAGTATTACAGTATTTTATCACCTATTTTTTTCTGGACTCTGTAGCTTACTGAATTTATGATCAACATTATTTCTCTTAGGCCATAGAATCTAATTCTTTTAGTCAGAAAAATATGAAAACATGAAGAAGAGGCAAGACTACATTATACTTCATGACCCTGTGTCTCTTAGGATATTTTTACATTCCCAATGTAATTCCCAAATCCCATACTTTGAACACAGATGTGATACCTTACTGTCACCCTTTTTATTTTTCTTGAAGTGTCAATCATTCCTTTGCCACACCTTGTGTGATAAGGCACTGCTGCTTCCACTTGTCATTGTGTTGTCTCTTTCATCTCTGCAAAAATGTGGAATTCCCTTTAGAATCCTGTGAATTGTTTTCATTTAACATTAGGCCTATCCTATGCCAACATTAATCTCCAAGCAGATCTTACAATGGCAAAGGCCGTATCCAACTGGCAAAAAGAGTTTTCATAGCCACCGAAGTAGTAGTTTTCATAGCTTCGGCGGCTATGAGAACTCCTTTAGCCAGTTGTATACAGTCTTTGCCACCGTTAGATCTGCTTGGAGATTATGCCAACGTGACATCACCCCCTGAACTTAGTCTTGTCATTAGAGGTAATCAAATCTGTTACTCTCTTAGTCATGCGGAAGAGGGGGGGGGGGCTTTCTATCAGGAGGGTAGGTATCAGTCCTCCACCCCCTTCCCAAGGGGAAACCCACAGAACCCACAGGAAACAGAAGTTAAGCCTTTGTGTTCATTAGTAGCATCAAACGCTTTCAAGTTTTCTTTGATTGAGATCAGGTGGGTTTCACAAGGATTAGTGTAACCATTCATTCATCCATGGATTATTTTCTCCAAAGAATATTAACGGGGAAAAGTTTATTTGCAGACTTACATGTATTCCCTATAAATATTATGAACTTGACACGTTTCAACAGTATACAATGTGTGATTCAGCTGGATGAATGCATTTTGTTGGTCTTACATGTATTATGACAAATTATATATTTTACAGCATGACTTGTACTCCTCTGTCTTGCATGTACAAACTTATGGAGAAACTGTCACGAAGAAGTGCTTAATGCTGTGCCATACATGTACATGTAATACCTGTCCTTGGAGAAGCTTGATTACACCTGTTGCAAACGTATGTAAACAGACTACTGCATGGATAAGGAGTAATCATCATGATACTGTTATACTACCACTGCTTTTGAAGTCTCCTCCTCTTGTACTAGCTTCCTTGTCATGCTTCCTTGATTAAAGTCTGATGCTATGGGAAGTAATGCAGGGGCTAACCTGGATTGTTGGGATCAAAATAATTAGGTCATGCCAATCAGCCCATTGGTCATGCTCAGGACAAGGTACCTGCTCCGAATAATCCCTAACTGTTTCTCATTTTGGGGCCTTTCATCTTTACCAGTAAGAAAATGGTTTTGAAGTGTAATTAGATGCTATTTGCTACATGAAAAAGAGGCTGGAGTGATGTTTAAGTTGTCATCTTCCCAAAAGTTGCAGCTGCAATGAAATGATATCATTTGTAGCAGCTAATTAAGTTTGGAAATGATACTATGCCTACCTGTATCATGTGACACAATTCTTGAGAATCGTCATCAATAATTCTTCTAATTCTTCCTTTTGTCAGTCCTCAAATCTTAAGAGGATGGGTAGAAAAATTCTGGCCAAAGTCATGTTTCTTGGAACCAATTATTACCGCAGATCTTTATTCAACCAACCTTTTTACGGCTTTAGAAATACGTAATGTTCTTCCGGATTTTGCAACAACTGTTGAGTAAGCAACACTTAAGAGTGTTAACAGGATTAGTATGATAAGAAAAAGATGACAAGCCCAGAAAACTATCCCAGTAGGATTTGATCAGATAAAAAGCTTCTGTTTTGTTTTATCAGTACCTGTGCCAGAAGCAGTGGTTGACACAACAACCACAGACTAGTGTGCGGTTTCCTCCTATGGGAATATTCACCATGGACCCCATTTCCGGAGGATCCCAGGGAATTTTGTGGTAGATTGGGAAAGGATGAGCAGCATGTCTGTTTAGGCTGGACTGTCCAAATGTGTTTGCGTCTAAACAGGACAGGTTGACACTTTTTTCCGGAGTTACAAAATATAGACTTGTTTTGTAAACCATGCATAATGTCCTTCCAAAATATTTTGATTGTTATTCATAACTGGTATTTTCTTTGTCCACCTCTCTTTAATAGTGGTAGATTATTCAACTCACAGGACAAGTTGACACTTTTTTCCGGAGATACAAAATAAAGACTTGTTTTGTAAACCATGCATAATGTCCTTCCGAAATATTTTGATTGTTGATTTATATAACTGGTATTTTCTTTGGCCACCTCTCTAAGTGGCAGATTATTCAACTCACAGGACAGGTTGACACTTTTTTCGGAGTTACAAAATATAGACTCGTTTTGTAAACCATGCATAATGTCCTTCAGGAAATGTTTAGAATTTTGATCGTTGATTTTTAGAACTGATAACTTGCTTGTCACTTCTCTTAAGTGGCAGATTATTCAACTCATAGAACAGGTTGACACTTTTTTCCGGGGTTACAAAGATAGAGTTGTTTTGTCAACTGTCGTGAAGGTTTTTCGGAAATATTTTCAATTTTCATTGTTGATTTCTACAACTGATAACTTGTTTGTTACTCACAGATCTGTGGGTGTAGACTTTTCTTCCGGAGTTACAAAGTATAGACTTGTTTTGTGAATTGCTGCATGCCATGCATAAGATTCTGAAGAATGTGTTAGAAGTTAATTGTTGATTTCTAGTTAGAACTGATAACTTTGTTTCGCCCCCTCTCAGAAGGTGTTTTACAAAAAAAGATGTAACTGCAGACCGATCACTTGTTATTTACACATGTATTTAAGGAAGAAAACTGTCAAATATGTTTATGTAAACTGCAAAATTTGATGCATCCATCATTCTCACTACTAGACTTTGTGCGGTCATTTAGTATGCACAGTATCTCAGGTCAAGGTTTTCCTTTAAATCTTCTGATATCCTTGCTCAGTGTATCGGAATGATGCCTCAAGTTTCCCCTTAGCACTTCAAAGATTTGGCAGATCAGCTTGCAAAATGTGGACTGAGGACGATATAACTTTGAAATAAGAGGTAATGCAGTAAGGTTGTCTCTGCATACTGATTACCTACATGAAAGAGTTACTACAAGCATAGAAATAACTCATCTTCCGACACTGGGAGAAAGACAGAAGTGCAGAGAGGTGACCAGTCCAGAGTTGTTAAAGAAGCTAACATTTTACCAATGAATCAGCTTCATTGGCATGGCGCTTCAAAAGACCCATGTACAATTTCATCACCATCATCATCAATCATCCACAGTGTTCTTCAACTGATCAATGACTACTATAGGATTCTCATACCTTTCCGTGCAGAAACAATAGAGTACATTGCTAGACTAGTATCTGTATCTGTATCTATATAGCCGGTACAACCGCCATTAGGCGTAACACACCAGCTTCGCAGGCACGCGGCGTGGAAGCAGCTGGTTATATACCGAACGGTCTGTTACACCTACATTGTGTAGTCTTTGCATATCTTTGCATATGAATTGTTGAACATTCTTTGGTTTTTATGTGTGAAAGGTGATTTTTCTGCTATAGACGGTCTTTGCACTTCATCATTGTGTTGTTGCTGGTCTACAATGTACATAGTAAATCCCTAATAACAGTCAATAGCCTGGACAATACTTCCACGTGCCATATCAAGATTGAAATACAGTGTTCAAGATGTCTGCAGTAACAAAGCAGCAACAGGGCGTTAATAGCAGAACAGCTGCAGCACAATGAAACTCCCGTCCATCCATCAGCATGCAGCTCGCTAACCACTCCACAGGTCTTACCTGGCATTGAGACAAACGAGCGCAGGGTCGGGTGTCGCCCATTATCTCCTGATGGAAAATGATGGCTTTAATTTAAACTCCAGGAGCACACCTGTGCATGGGCTCCCCTCCCCTCCCCTGGAGACCAGACGCTCTCAGGAAATGAGGAAATGTCAGCATTAGAAGCAGCCATGTACAATTAGAGGACCAACCCTGTTGCAGACTGGAGGCTACAGGGCTGTACTTGTAAGCGTTCCTCTCCCAGTAGCACTTGTCAGAGAAGTTTAAAAGCTCTAACGTCATTTCAAACAAGCAGCACACAGAAGGACATACAAGTATGTCTCAAAAATTTAAATACCACAAATTGTTACATGAAGAAAATAGAAATATATGATGAAATAGCTTGAGTTCAACTTACACATGTCCGTCCCTTATATCATCGTCATCACCCAAATAGTGTAATTACTCCACTTCATAGAGTATTACAATGAATTTTTTAGGTCCTTTACAGACGTTTTTCAAGTAGAATTTGAATGTTGTTCTTGAGACATGCATGCTTGACTAATTGACCATAATTAATATTGGAGATAGATGGCGTAATTTCCTCCCAGTGATGGATTATGCATCTTTTGACATGTTGGGAAATTAAGAAAAAGGCTGACCTAATCAGAACTTGAAACATTTTTATGTCCTCCTATATGGTACAGCTGTTCTATAGCCCATTTCTTCTGTTTTCAGCTGATTGACATTAACCTTGCCATTCCTTAGTCAGATGAATGGTTTCCCTTCCATTTGTAATATATTTTCTCTGGCACTAAAGGTCTGTGCTCTGCAAGGTACAAATTAACCCAACTCATGGACTCGAAACAAGGAGACAAACTGTTCTGAATTTCTTCCTCAGACTCCCTTATTTTAAGAGTGAAAGGTCATATCAATTTAAACAGTGACTGCTGGATGACATATCAGAATATAAATGTTCCATTTTCCATAAAATTCTCAACATCTATCAGATAATGTACTCCCTCTTTATGGTTTTTATGGCTAACACTTGCACAAGCACCAGGTCTTTGATAAGAAACACAATAGCACAGGTATAAAAAGAATTACATACGTAAGGCATCAGGAAGTGTTGCTTTACAAAAGTGTTACTGTTCCCGTGAGATTAGGATTCAAAACTAATGCCTTTCAGCACATGATACCTGCGTAGAGCTCCTTTACAGAAACTGTGAAAATTGATAATGGCCTTCCAAAAGGACAACTGAGCCAACCCAAAGGCAAGAAATATGGCAGAGGAGAAAAAAATCAATGGGAGGAATGAGTGGGTGGTAACGAGCAAATCCAGTGTTTCACATGAGAGAATGCATAATTTTTCTTCACCAGTATCAGTGTGTTAAGTTCAAGATGTCTTGGAAGAAAAGGAAAGTTTCAAGAATTAGTTGGGATCTGTTATAGATGTTGACTCTTAGTATTTTTCAAGGAGGTTTAATATATAACCTCCTTGGTATTTTTACTGTCCCAAATGAAATAAATAAATATTTGTTGTGACAGTTGATGATTCTTATAATTATACTTGCCACACATCTAGTTTGACTCATTGAAAGTTATTAATCAGAAACTATTTAAATGACATAGTTGCTATGTGTTAAAAATGTTATAATTTTGTTGAAATTTTCAACTTTCGCAATCAAAAATCCTGAAGACAATTGATTCCTCAAACTTGGATGTCAAAAAAAGAATGCTGTATAGTACATTCAATGGCAGCATGAAATGCATCTTTATAATCATAAAGGTTGATTTAAAATCAATACCAAGCCCTAAACTTGGTCTTAAATGTCCAAGACGCTGCCTTTGGTCCCCTGGAAAAGTGTCTTAAGAAATATAAATGACACACAGGCAGTTTTATGGGTGTCATGGATTTCTCAGTCGTGACAGCCCAACATTATCATCCATCTTGAACAGCATCTCCAACAGTTCCTTGTGTACATTTCTAAAAGGTAATCTGAGGGGTAGTTTCAGATGAAAAATTAGCAGCGACACACAGTACCATAAGTCATCTCACAGCGTTGTTAGAGCTGTCTTATGCAGTTCACTTAATCGCTACAAAGGGACCACTTATGCAGTTAAACCGATGGTCCATATCCTGTAGGCTGTGCTGCAATGTTATTGGCTAGAACCACAAAGTGATTGCAGCCTTAACTCTGGCAGTTCCTATTACAATGTAGTGAAAATAGCAACACATTTGATCAAGTTCCCATAGGAGCTGGAAAAGTCGTTCTAGTATGGTAGAATATGAAATCTCTAACTGTGTTTGTCTTATGTAAGTGTCGTAGAATCAGAATATGCTACACTTGTTATTCACACAATTGTCGTAAAGCTTCTATTTTTGTCTTCAACCACAAAATCAGGATTTTATGGAGTCCCCTATGATAATACGACAGTAAATCCACAAAAAAAGAATATACTGTTTTCAATAAAATGTTTTATGACTTAATCATTTTTCTTACAGTTCTCTAGAACTATGAATTATTTTCATAAACTGTGTTTGCGGGCACCTGTTAACATGATGTGAAGATTGTCATATATCTCTACACATTGCTGAAGTAAAGATCTCATGTTTTTGGAAAATAATTCAAGTGAATACTTTATTAGTCCCGTCTTCTTAGGATCATTCTGCAAGTTGTCTTCATGAAAACCCAGTTTGTTGCACACTATTACACGATCAATTGCTATGGGTCGTGCTTATAATGGGGGAGGGATAGCTTCTTTTTCCTCTGTGTCATCTATAGATAACCATCTTCCTCCATCCCATTTTTTTCTTTCTTAAAACATGTATTAATCCTGCAAGATGACGTGGAAGCTGGATAAGTTATGACACTGACATTTCATTTCTGCCTCGGTCATAAAGCCACTAACCAGATCAAATCAGCATTCTGTTTGATAAATGTTGTCACGTGATATAGGTCAAAAATGGGAAAGAAAGGAAGATATACAACTGTACCTGTGTACCTTATCAATATTACAGTACTGGACCGACAGAATTGGTCTTAAAAACACCTCGTTGATTGGAATCTAGTTCCAATTGCAGAAGCGCTGTAGCGAGGAAGTTTCTTCGGATATAAACACGAGGAGAAATATAGAAAGTATGTGCAGTAACAGCCTATAAAACCAACCCGAATGGTCTTCCCTTTGAATTAGCAATAGTGTCCAATTGAATGCACCATATCTCTTTTTGCTATCACATTCCCACAGAGTTATAGTTGTGTTATGGATGGCTAGAGTGTGGGCCTGCATACAGACCATCTAAGATCCGTGCTTCGCTGGGAAGGAATCGGGAACTTGATAAGCGTGACCCTGTCAAAGACGGCCATCACTTTCCTTGGCAGGTCTCAGACATTGATTTTTTTTCTTGGAAAAAAATGCTGCCATATGGATGGAATTTCTCAATCGATCACGATCACTGCAACCAATATCAAGACGGCTTAGCATCCTTGTAATATGCTTCAGGTTGAGGAGATGACTACAATCGTAGTACTGCCTCTACAATTCAACAAAGATTAGAAGAAGAAAAACATTAAAAAAAGGAAAAGAGGAATACAAAAGTTTTAACTGAAGCAGACTTTTCTGGCCAAAGTATAGATTGTTATTAGTGGACTGAACAGGTATTTGTCTTAGTTGCTGCAATATCTATTGGCCTGCTAGGGGGCAGCTCAGTCAGATTTGCCTACAGCATGATGGCTTATTTCACTTGGCTCCTATTCCATAGAAAGCCACAAAAAGAAAAGGTACACATGCAGGCAGGAAGTCTGACATAGCAGATTTTTATTTGAAGCTTTGAAGATTCTGCTCAAGAAAATAGTATCAACCTATTGTTTTTTGATACATAAATATTTGTGCTACAGATTTAATCGTGTGATGAAGATATACTAAATCAGCAATGATTTGGAAGGTGCCCTACAGGGAAACCTCTGTAGTCCACCAGACACCATTTAAAGGTATGAAACCTGAAAGACTTAGGTTTGGGTAACCATGTATATGGTACCTCCTTTGAAAGGAAAACAAACAAGTGATTTGGCAGGCTTTGAACCCGAACACAGCGCCGACTGATAAAGCATTCCTGCCACCCCACCTCATATTTACATAAACATGCCAAAACAAAGGGAATACAAAGGCTGGGGGTTTGTACCCACCACAGACACAGCTAGGCTTTCCCTCGCACAAACGGCCAGGTCACCCAGCCTTGTCTCTCCCTTTGACGGCAGTCTAGTGTAATCAGAAGCATGATTTTTACGTTTTATTCACTGTAATTGTTGCCTATTGTTGTCTTTGACCCCTCTATTCACTTCTGAGCAACAGGTTAGCTACAATGGATCCAGTGTCGACTGTACACCTGAGCAAGCAGCAGACAAGCCTCTGCCAGATCAGAAAAATATATCCAATATTTTACATATTTCTTATAAAACGTTCATGACAGTGTATCATAAAATTCATTCATTGCGAGTCATGAAAACCTTTACAACACAGGTCAAAGATAAACAACAAAAAAACAGTTTTTGTCTTCCACATTATCTTGTTGATGTCTGTCACAGTGCGGACGTGACAACTGAGATGTCCGGTACATTATGTCTGCTCCACGCTTCAATACCCTTTGAATAGCGAATGTGGGGCAAGCCTGTACAACCTGCCACTGTGAAGCCGCCCGCCCCTATTGAAGCTTAATTGCCCGTCAACGGCCCCTCCCCCCTCCCAACTGCATTGTCAAAAAGTGGCATATCTAAGGTCACCTGATGTTTCCAGCCTTTCCATGGGATTTTGATGGCAATACCCTGTTCAACATATCTACATGTAATGGGGATTTAATTGCAGGTGTACAACATTCGGTAATCAATCACTTGCTCTACACAGACACGGTAATTCCAATGGTGATCATTAAATGGCCGTGATATACAGCACACTGAAAGGGAATGCGTCACTTGTGGGTACAAAAGTTTCCGCCTGTATTTATAGTACTGAAGGGATTCGACATCTCCGCTGTTTTGAGTGACATGAACAATATTAGACAATATCAGAGTCATCAGACGTCACTTGCAATATTGTCTTGGAGTAAAATGCCCCCCTATCTCTAGTGATGATATCACAGGGCAGTCTCCAGGACCCGTCCCTCCGTTCCAGGACGGAAATTAACTTGTTGGGACGGACACAAATTTCTCCCCGTCCGTATAAGAAATCTGAACTTCATGACATGAAATTGATAAAAGTGTATTTTTCTAAGCTTAGAATGACAGATTAAACAACGAACATTTACAACATGGGCTCCCAAACAATGAGCAGGACGGGGGGAAATTAAAGCAGGAGACAGCCCAGTGATATCAGTTAGGTGGCATGTATTATATCATGATGTGGTTGGTAATATGGTCACGTACTTGACATATTAAAGAGTGTTACAAATCCGCCAGATCTATGCAGTCACCGCCTCTGACGTACGGGCAATCACAAAGAGAGAGCTGTTTCTCGTCAGTTCTTTTTACAGCCATATATTTCTTTGAGCACTTCCCTTGTCTCTTCCATCTATATGTGTATATTCATTTTGACATATTACAATACAATGGTCATATACAGACCCTACTCTCAAAGGTTTACTTGATAAACATACAAAGTCATGTATTTGAATAAGAATAGTTTTATTCATATTTCTCTTCTTATGTGCTTAAGTCAGAAACTTGAAAACAAATGGTACGTGAAAGTGTGATAAGAGAGAAACATGTGTTAATAAAAAAATCTAGAACAGTTTTATTCATATTTCTCTTCTGGTATGAGAGAAAGTTTGAACACAGTGGTATATGTATATAAGTGTGATACAAGATATCCAACCCTCCTCATAAGGAACAAAGAACACATTTCTATGGTTGACAGAAACAATGACATTCCCCACCTGTGATCAATAGGAAAAGGTGGGTATCAGGTCATGTCTTAGGTCAGGTATAATGAATGGAGGTGAACAGACTTCCTCACTTACCTGCCTAATTGGATTTTGTCTATGACCTATGCTGATCCCTGGGATAATGATACTACTGCTACTCCAGTTCGGAGCGGACAGATATACCATAGTACTCTAGATACGTTGTGGAAAACTAGAGTTGGCTAGTTATGAGGTTTCTTGATGAGAAAGTAACAAGCGTCTGTTGCTGTGACTATTATGGCGCCAGTTCCTTTGAATACCCAAGTATACTCTCTGCTTACATGCAATGGGCATTACAGTTGTTTGATGGAATATTTCTTGTCATGCTCACTTTGAAATAGGTCTATCAAGGTATGTGTGCAACAGTTTGAATTGAACGTATTCTTCTTTACTCAAAACGTCACATCCATTACAAACCCTTTATTTATTCATTTATTTACAAATCTTAAGGGTAGTTGCCATCTACATGCGCCAATTTTTTTGCTACAATGCTAAAGTACTATTTGTTATCTTTTCATTTTTGCTAAATAGTTTGATATTTTATCTGTGCATTTGATTGTTGATACGCGTTCAATACCTGTAATCTATTGTAATACTTTCAGCTGTTGTCAATCCTTGCAACAGCAATATGAGGTGACAGTGCCAAGATTCTGCATAACGCCAACAATCATCACAAGGCAAGTTCAATATTGATAATCTGTCAAGACACTGAGCCTCCATTGCTAAGCAAAAGCTAAGATTTACAACAACAAGCTTCAAAGCATAGATAATAGCATTACCAAGCAATAATATAAGGAGCGTGATTATATGTATAATCCTTTTGTAAGCCTGTCTAAGTAATGTTCCTTCATTGAGTGATCCTCCATGAAGCTTCTAATGATGTGGATTTGAACTGCAGTGGAATGCACACGGTCTTGGAAGATAGCCAACTCATTAAGAACAGGATGACAGTTACTCATACTTAAGGATCATTGCTATTGTTGTGTGATGTAGGAACTTATCGCTCAGTGTGATGTGCCATTCTGATGTTCACTGGCTTTGAAATCTCCTATAAGAAATTAGGTCCAAAGAGATGATCCTACTTTAATGTCCTTGCTAATTGATATTGATGGTAATGGCATGTCACATGTAAGGTTTGCTAAGTGGACCTCTTATACTGTTTTACTATTTAAAAGGCATCTCAAATTCATTAGGATATACGTGTATAAGGCCTTACTAAGCGGAGTTGTTTTAGAGAGTTCCTGGCTACAATGCTGAGAGTGAAGTGTGAAAGTTTTTCCATAATGTTCATTGGGAGATTGAAAATTCATCTTCTGATGCACCAGTGTTAAAGAGTGGGTCTACAGGGTTTCTCCTAATTATGCCTAGCATTGCAAAACTATGAATAAATCTAAATGTTCAACCTTCCAACAAAAGAAATTCCACGAAAGACCATTTTACAATGGAAAGCAAGTCTCTGAATGATTTTCGCTATACAACCATGGGGGCAGTGTCACTCATTAGCATATTGATAAGGAAGATTCTACTTGCTGATCAGTCTTTCTATTGACATCTGACAAACCAGGTAATATGTTTCTTGTCGCCTTTTGGCTAGACATGTGAGACAACTGATGATTAGATAGACAAAATGGATATTTGGGGCGCTTATTGATTATATGTTGGAAAACATGATATGTCCCCAGATATCAAGTGAAGTAGAGATAGATGTAATTAATGGTTTGCTGTCTCCAGTAATTTTCACCTCCGATGGATCCTTCCCATTAGAGACAGCGGGGTTGACAGCAGGTTAGTGATGTACATTGTACCAGGTGTTTTTTTTTTTTAGGGGGGGGTAAGGTTAACGTTGTGTGACAATGGAAAACAAGAAGTGGGCTTGGAACCTGTAAAGAAAGAAGTACATTTAAAACAGAGAAATATGCAAATCATTGCAATTTTAAAAAACTCAAAACAACATTGTTACACAGTTCAAACTCCATAATTTTTTCTCATATGTCCTGGTATGTTTATGTACTGATATTTCAGTATGCAAACCAGTTGCTACCACTTTCCAGACCAGTGTATTATGCCAGAATATACTCAAATATACATGTCAAACCGACAGGAGAATCCAGTACATGTATATTCTGACCATGAGTATGTTCCATCCTGTTATACCAGTAAACATTTCTCCCACCAGAATTATCAGACTGTGATCTGATGCAGCCTAACAGGTGCTCAGACTAGTGGAGCCAGATTTAATCATTTCAGTTTTGTTTAGCAAGGCTGACATTTTCCGCCAGACTGAGGAAATGTCAGATCCCTGAGGGTAGTGAGGGACACCTTTGCTTGGGTTTGTATCTCATATTAGTATGACACCAGAGAAAACCACCTTGATATTACTACATGTACATTTGTATATGTGGCCTTCTATTCTAAGGCCTATTAATGTTATATCCTCAGTTGGTATACAATGTATTGGATATGTCACTGACATGATAGCAAAATGAATTTCCACTGTTTATCAATATCAGGTTTTGTTCTCAGGAGATTTGAGTGATGACAGGAATTAATGAAAAGTCCAATCAAAGATATTGATCAGTCACTTTTGATGAAGAATGCCATACTGTACAAAACCTATACATACCTATATAAGTAATGAAATAAAGGGACCACTAGAAAAAGGCATAAAAAGGCTCAAAAACATGAATAAGCTGATCCGGAGCCGACATTTGTTTGGAGATTTATAGTAGATGTTGGGGAAAATTGTGACCTTCTTATCATATGCGCCATTCTTTGTCAGCCCCAAAACGGAGCATATGATAAGAAGATCACAATTTGCCCCAACAACATCTGCTTGGAGAGTAATTATACCGGGCTACAAGCAGTTTATAGTTCAGGGGAGTGACAGACATCTCCATGACCACAGAGTGCTCCCCAGCAGGGGTTGTTTGGATGTCCCCATGCATTATCTATTTAGAGCCTGGGTAATTGGGATCAAAGTAATCATCCTGCTGGGATGATTGACAGGTCTTGTGGACAGCATGCTATCCTCATCATGGCTTCCCTTTAGACTCTACCAGTCTCCCCCGGTCGCTGGGAAAATAGTAGAAATTGGCCAAATAGAGTCAAATGTTTGAAGGGAGTCGGCTACGGAGATAGGGTCAAATTGGCAACCGAGGAGACTGTCTAAACTCGGCGAGAATAAAGGCAATAAAATTAATCCGCTCATTTTCTGTACAAAGGTAGTAGCTTTGGAGTTGAGATCATTTAGGCCATAAATCAATTAGGGCACGGCCAGAAGACTGTAGCTTTTTCAGTTACTCTCGGCAGACTAACTATTCTAAGTGATGTTTTGGCCCTTATTAACCCACTAAAAACGTCTAAAAATCTTCTTAAATTAAAGTTAATGGTAAAAACATTGTCCAGTGCCGCTTATCACGGCTTGGGCGTGCGGCTTGGGCGTGCGGTTTGTAGGCTCTACCAGCCTCCGCGGGTCGCCGGGAAAATAGTAGAAATTGGCCAAAATAGAGTCAATTGTATGAAGGTGGTCGGCTACGGAGACGGCCAAAGTCCCCCAGCAAATGTTCTCCCTATAGCCTGCGCGGTTAGTCTGGTAGATACTAGCGGTTTGGGCGTGCGGTTTGGGCGTGCGGCTTGGGTGCCATTTTGAAACAGTACAGCCCATATTCTGCCTTGTCGATCAGCGAAGGTTAGTAAACATGTTACAAGTTCTTCAAGGTACAACTATTGTAACAAATATCAATGAGATTTGTCCTTTTTTTGGCCAACCCAACGTGTTAGAGTGTTGTTTTGATGGGCAAAACGAATTCTGATGACGGACAAGGCACTTCCTGTTACAATTGTCCTGGGCTTGTCTGTTCTGTTACGGTCTGCTCGCAGAGCAATAAAAGGATCATTTAGCTACTTGGCACCTATTAGATAGTGATTAGTGCCGATCAAAGAACTCGCCGAGTTTAGACAGTCTCCTCGGTTGCCAATTTGACCGTATCTCCGTAGCCGACTCCCTTCAAACATTTGACTCTATTTGGCCAATTTCTACTATTTTCCCAGCGACCGGGGGAGACTGGTAGAGTCTAGCTTCCCTTACCCACCTACAGTAGTAGCATCTTATGCAACAGGGATAGACAGAGTAGTGTCTACCAGAGTAAGTGAATTAAACTTAAAGAACCATATACAATTTGTATTTATTTATTTACCATTTGCTACTCTTTTGCAACTCCTTTCAAAAGACTTGTTCTCCGAGTATCCCTGTTTTGGCTGTTTTTGACAACTTTTTCTATGTTGTTCACGGGGAGGTCTGGTAGAGGCTAAGACAATGCTCATCCTTCAGAACTTTGTTGGTTCCTATTCCCAAGTCTCAAGATAGCATATTGACAGTGAGTGTAGAGCTTGGCTGGCAAGACAGTAGCTTGCCGCAATAATCCAAGTTATCCTCCAGAAATGACACAGAGATAAAGAGATACGAATGTATCTGGTTGTGAGCTATTCAGCTTCTTTGCACAAGAAGTTGTTTTATACCTAAGTTTTATAATAAAAAAAGTCTGAAGATTATGTTTGGGTGCTATTGATGGAATTAATTTTTTTCTAACACCATCAGAAGGGTAACTACCTTGTACCCAAACTTGTGGAGCTCCTGAGTTATTCTCTGGGTGACAAGGTTACCTAACCCGACTTGCCCATCATGGGACACCAGTCCATTAAATCTATTGCTGGGTTGACTGAAGCAATTCCGGATGTAAAGTACCCGCTGAAGGATGCCGCACCAGTGTGTACCCCCAAGATGACTGGAGGTCTTGCATTTAGCTCAGGAAATGCTACTGATTTAAGTTTATAGTTTATACATGAAATTTTTTTTTTTCAAGAACAAATGCAAAGAAATACAATTCAATATTGACAAGAGATGGAGCAAAAACCTTAATGAAATCAAGCTCTTTCGCAAGACTTTAGTTCAGTTGTGTATTTCACACATATAGCGTTACTGTTTTCTGTATGTTGACATCTTGTCTCATAATAAACTACGGCTTTTGTTTCGTGTCAATATCAGGGACTGCCTGAAATGTAAAACCACCCATTTTTCATCAGTTCCCAGTGGGCGGAGTCAGCTTGCAGTATGGGCAGACGAGTAAACAAACCGTTATCCCTCAAAGCTACACCACATCCTGGCACTTTACCTGATTATACTTCATTTTCCAGACTGATGCCAGCGGAGTTGCGTTTTCAACTGCAAGTTTGATTGATTTCACGACTGATTACCGTGATTCTATGATGGATTGCGCGGGAAATTTACGGAGGAGATTTCCATCTGGCCAGAGAAACACTTGTCTTACATCTGTCTGCATGTCCGCACGTGCTGCAGACTTCCGCTGGATTCTACTGGGGAAATTAACCCCGCCATTAATCATCTCGCTTCAACGTTAAGGTTGACCCGCTGGGGTCTGCAATCCGCCGAGCTGTCGATGGATGAAACGAGACTGTTTAATGAAACGCTATTGATTTTTTTAGCACTTAAAAGTAATTACTTTGCATGCTCGGTTTCATCGCTGTTGCAGCAAAAGGTTACTCATATAACATGGCTCTCCTACCATTACCGCTTCCAAAGAGTGGTAAGTCACCGCTCTTTTACCCACATTGGTTCAGATATAAGACCCTTTATTGGACAGACATATGACGCTTTGAGAGATGGAAGTAACCTGTTGCTCAGAGGTAGAGATAGATGGGTACTTGAGGTGCAGTTAAAGTTCGTAAACTGTGTTTCCCATTAGTCGTTACTTTGTGGAGAAAGGGATGACATTTTGTGCAGAGGAGAAGAGTAATGTCGTCACTTTCGGTGCCCCAGGGGTTTAGACTTGAGGTTGTATACATGTGAGAAAAGGTAGCGCTGTGTGTGCAACCCTTTGTCAACATTCCCACGTCAGGACGTTATCGCGCAGCCCCGCCCCAAAGGAACAGGAGACCTTGTCAAACCTCAGATGCCTCTGTTGGGGAAATGTGGAAAATTTCACAGCCAGAATTCAGGTTTGCTATATCTAGCCTAGGATTACCCTAAATTTATCCGCCCAGCATACTGGTGATAGGGCCTCTCGGTGAGGGACTCCCTTGCGGACTAGTGCTCAAGATTTATCACGGAGGTGTTGACTGCATTATCCAGCTTGGCCGTTCCATTGGACGGTGTTATCCAGGAGGACTGTAACATTAGATGGAGGGGGAATGCTATTTTTCTTTGCAACAAGTCGACAACGGTTCATTTTGTATATTATTTGGAAATTGCTTGTACTAAATGTATTGTTGGCTTCATTGTCTTTTATTACTGTTCAGAATCCACTAATGATAATAGAATTGAAGAATGTGAAACTTTTTGCAATGATATCGAATATTAGAGTTCAATAAATAGGCAAAGGACTCCACCCTTCATCTCCTGATAGGATTGTGTTATTGGTCACTTCATCAGTTGATTCAATTAAGCACATAGGAGACACAAACAGAGGAGGGAATCTTTAGTCAGAGTATTTGCTGTCACAACCACAGAACCAACCAGCCGTTTGCTAAACAAACAAGACAATTTACACCTTCCTGCCCCCCACAACATCACTCACAACATCACTTCTCTTTTGCACCACTACAAACTCAACAAACACACCAGACAGCCTTGATCCGGGGCCGGAGGTCTCATCCCATGGCATTAGTGGTGGCATAGCTGCCCCCCTCTCTATCATAAACATCCAACTGTGTTGTGTTGTTCCAGTTGTCACTGTGTAGATGGGGTAATCCTATCTAAAGCTGGCTGTAAATACAGTGGTTCAAGTGTTTGTTATAAAAAGATGTGGTATGGATAAGGCATAAGTGTTTTTGCAACTGTCCCTTTCATAATAATAAATGCAACAAAAGATTAAGTGATGTATTTGTGTTTATCAAACATTTAAAGAAAAATAACTGTTTCTCACACCTGAGTCCAGAGCATCTATTAGTTCTGATAGCCACGAACAAAAAATCTTCACCCAGGAAGAAAGCTAACTGTTCTTGGATGATCTTCAATTTTTGCTTACAATACGTCTATTTGTGTAGCATAATTGCAACAAATCAACTGGTATTTCCATGGAATTCCTTCTCTAAGATGTATTTCAAATAGATATTGTGTCCAATAGAAATGAGAGCATTCCTTTTCAAGTCTTTTCTTCACTGTAGCCATTATTGTATCTATTTATAGAGCATGAAGTATTGAAGAGCAATTTTATACAACACGGAAATAACAAAAGACACAGCTTGACATTGATTGGTTCCTTGCAGATGATTGATGGAGAAACTGTTGAGATATTTTGTTCTCTGAAGTTCACCTTGGTCTTGTTTAAAAGCTCCCTGAACGCCATGAGCAACCTCTTTGCAATGTAGATCATATGTAAAGGTCTAAACCTTTGAATAACAAGTACTATTCAGTCATTATTAGTGATATTGATTGTAACTAGTAGCCGTTTATTGCACCTACTGTTTTAACCGAAATAAGTATTGAAAAATCAAACTGGAAGTACTGCCGACAATTAAGGCAGGGCAGTGCTAACTCCGTGATAAAGTGGTCGCTATCGGAAAAGATGGTAGTGCCTCAAGCCACACCGCGCAGTTTGATAGATGTGCCTCTGGAATGGTGTGGTGAAATCACAGAAGATCAATGCAGGAAGTCACTGCTCCAGCCCTTGAGTTTTAAAAGAGACCCATTTTCAAATGAAATTTTCAGGTATTAGTGTTTTTCCTCCAGAAACCGTTAGATATTGATGTAGAACCCCACGGCTTACATTAACTAACCCTAGATATTTTTCATGTGTCTCCAAATAGGCCTAACTTTGGCTCATTCAAAAGGTTTCTTGACCAGTTGTAATCTGAAAGCCGCTTTCAAAGATTGTGCTTTGTTCTGGGGCACAAAACCTGCTCATTATAATGGTGGTTATTATATAAGATCAACATGCTCATTATAGTAAGATCAACTGTCAAGCGAAGAAGTCTGAACAGTTACCCACACCCAAAATCTTAGGAGAATAAGTTGAAAGTTCTAGATGCTGTCTAAGTTTGTCCACCAGCTCGAAGTGTTTGATGATGCTTTCCTTCAGTTTGCTGACACTTAAGTTTCAAAGCATGTGTTTTATACCCTTTGCGATAACCCTCTATTGACCAGCAGCAATTCCATTCCTAATCTTTGCTTGCACATGCTGCAATCATGACTGTCCTCCAGGCAAACGCGATACTTACTTCACTATCATGGAGCCTTGAGTGTATGAAGCCCACATTGAAAGCAATATTGGAAAAAAAGATAATGTTAGCCATGAGGATGTAGCTAGTTGAAAATGACTCCGCAACAGGGAGTTCCAAAGCATGTTCTCATATTCCTTTCGCTTCAAAGGATATGTTCTGTGTCTTGATTGCTCCGCCAAATTCCCCCTGACGTTCATCTATTGACCAGCAGACGTTTCTCAGTAATTGCTGACACTGATGAGAAGATACAATCAAGCGGAGACCTCAGCTGGACCCGAGTTGTGCCCTGCAGGAAGCTCAGTAGATGGAGCCGCATATCTAAAATCATTCCTTCCTACATGACTGGAAGGATCTGCGTGATCCATGTGTCCCTGTTTAAATTTGACACAGAGAAGCCAATCCATGAATATAAGGTCATGGTTTCATATGGAGGTGTGTGAAGATTGCAGCCTTTTTGTGCTATGGAATCTTGGAAAGTTTCCCAGAATGAAGACAATGCCCCAAGTTGCATTTGCCATGATGCTAGACTAGTGTGGGGGACACGCCCTAGCGACGACTGTTTCAGTACTGATAAAAGGGTGAATGTGATGACTGCAGGGTTACAGGTGTAGCAGGACAATATGATGTACACCTATACCTGAACTGTATCTGGGGCGGACAGTCACTACATTCTGGTCAGGGGTATACTTTGGACTGTTACACAGGGATCTGAGCACTACTTTGGATCAGCAAGATACTACTAACTATTTCCTGAAAAATCAAAGTAAGAACATACGTTGATGGAGGTTAGACATCCAGGTAATAAGATACGCCAAAAATAATTACTCAAGCAACTGGATAAGATTTTGAAAGAAGAAAGTAAGAACATATTCTATACAGGCATGAATGCACATCCATTGTCTTATGTGTTTTTAAGACCTTTTTTGTGAAACATTTTCCAAATTACATTTTGTGTACATAAATTTAGTAATTGGCAGGTATTTTTAGATAGATTATCCAAAAACACATACACAAACTCACTTACGCTAATCTTATATTTACCCCAAGGTGTCCTCCACACATCACTATAGTATATGTCAAACACCCTTTCTCCATCATTTTCTTGCCTTATTGAGTGCTTCATAATCTACCCCAACAGACGGACAACTTTCGCTCACCCTTAATTGCCGTCCGATACAGCATTATTATTGCTGGTAATACTATATGAGAAGACATTGATTTGGATTACCAGCCCATCTTGTGTGATGCACCAGGATTTGTAACCACTTAATTCTCAGTATTAAAGTGAGGAGGATGTTCTTACAATAGGGTACTTTATAATCCCATTGGAAGAGGGTTTTAACCACGGAATAACCAACCTGTTGAAGTTAAGGTAGCAGAACACAGTTTTTGGCCTATGGGGATTTCTATAGTTAAGGGCCGCAAGGTGACTAGCTTCGACGCGGTAAAAATTATAGCACGGTGCATTTGAGAAATACGAAAAACGAATACGTTTGAGTTAAGGGTGCAAGTTACTGCAACCTACAAATAACTAAAAAACCAAAAAATCCTGTCGGCGTATCGGCTCCTCACGCCCACTTTGAAACAGCGCTCTGCGAGAGGTCACTGAACTGCAGCCGCCTGACCCCGTGAGGCGGTTGCACAAGATGGCGCATTTATACACAAAGCAGAGAAGGCACACTATCCAAATCCTACAGTCTAAAAGCCGACATATTTCTACACCGCACAGCACAGTTTACACATGGATGCCTCTCACATGCAGCTTTCTACCCAGTCTTCAAGAGTGAGTTTGGGCCGCACTACTTTCTGTACCCACGTCATAGACCCGGGGGTCGCAGATTAAAACTGTGTTCTGCTACCTTTAACAGTGCCCATGAAAGAGTCGGATCTGATTGTGTATTTCACACACATGTATACAAGCCACTGTAAGCGAGTTATTGTGTTCTGATATCAGTTTTTAAATCTTGCATGTGATAAATGCTCTTGAAAGTTAGGCACAGTATGAAACTATCATTATCTATACAATATCTTCCACATCCCTGGCTGCACAATATAAACTCTGTTTGCAATAAGAGAATGTTGGTGAACATTTCAATCATGCAACATAGAAGAAATACAACAGACCGTGCATCTTTCCTCAATAATCATAAAGCTTGTAGGATAAGATCTTACAGCCTTCTAGGCATCATTGTACCGGGGATTTAATGTCAGTGCACACAAAGTAATAAAACCTGAAGTCAACCCTTGAGCCTTGTACTGATACAATATACCCATCAGCAATTTTGTTTTCCTGAAATGAAAGAGCAATAGTAGAGTTATGATGGCTCTTAAACACAGGTGGGCTTTTGTGGGAGGGACACATTACTCACAACCCGGATATAAAGCAACCTACTGGTGATTATGAATCCTCTGAATATTAACTACAAAGTCATCAAAGCAAATCCCTGGAGAGGATCGCTGTTTGAAAGATACACAGTCAGCCTTCGATTGACTTTCATCGTGAGATGCTGTCTGTTTGTAATGTTAAGATGAGTTATAGCGGTGATGAAAGAAAAGGCTGTATCTGGCCCACACACACGCAATAACAGTAGAATATTCAATATTGTGGGAGCATATCTGTAAGCCCCTGTGGGTGGATGCGGGTTTAGGTACAGTGCTCCCATATCTCTTGCTCTCCGGGGATTCTGAGGTAGAATGAGAGATACTGTCACAAGTGCAGTGCAGCTTGGTGATATGTGACTCTAGGGTTTGAGATTTTTGTCGAGTGGTACCCTTATCATTTTACAGTACGCAGGTACTATGACGTTACGTATTTCACCCAGGGGCAGAGTACTGGTACAGTAGTTCTGTGAAAGAAATTCATTTTATATTCTAGATATAAAATGTATCTCTTATTCTGCAATGAAATTACAATTTTATTACTTGATATAAATCTATCATTGGAAAGGAAGAATCTGGAAGACTTTTCAATGTCATGACCTGAGAAATAGTGTCCCAAGCTTGTAGTTTTTTTGTTTTACACTGATAATGTTTTATTGAACAGTACAGTCAAATTGTATCATTTGTAGTACATTCAACTCTTTCCAATTGTATTTCTATATTTCGTACAGTATCGAGGGTTATATCATGGGGTTAAAGGTCAAAGAAGATTCCTACATTTTTGATAGAGCTCATTCATGAACTATTAACCATCTTCAGGCCATGGGCTACTGCACTCATAAAACTTGTGTTGATTATAGTGCAAGTCTGCAGGGAAAAGGTTAACTCTCTTCAGGATTCAGTGTAGCCTATCCCACCCAAAGACTGCTGACATTTCCCACCATTTTATGGATCATCGCTTGGTGTCCCAGCACCATCAAAGGCTTTCCCTCCGCTCCACACCTGTTGAAAGATGATCAAAGCACCGACCTTTCATTTACAGCATGACTGGTCCAAGGTCTCACCTTTCATACAAAACGCTTTTGCCCAAAGTTTACCCAGTCCCTTATGCCATGCTCTGCTCTTTTAAGTGTTTAAGGGGCACCCTTTTATCTGAGTGAAGAATGCATCACACAACCAAGGACAGTCTCACCTCTCATTTATTTGCCAATTGGCAGGACTCTGAGAGAATTGCTATAGAAAAAATTCAGTTTTGCAGGATTCTCCAACATATACTGTAAGTCTGCCACCTGTAAAGACATGTCCAAACAGTACATGTAAATGCACCCCTGTATATCTTAACTGTGCATACCTGGGGGTGCTGCACAAGAGAGCTCTCAAACCCACTGTTTTTCAAAGTGGCGGATTTCTGTAACCCAGCAGATTAATATTAATAGCAGTTAGCGGTTAGTTGGAAAGAACTATAGAGAGAAAGTGTATGGCCGTGTTTCTTCAATTTTATTGAGATATAACAGTTGCATCGTAAACATTAATGTGTCACTTGTAAAAGATTTTGAAAGGAAAAACAGATAAAAGTTGTGGCTTTCCAATAAATTGCTTGTATAAAATAGTCATGCTACAATATAATGAAGTGTCTGTGGTTGGAAATGTTAGACTGCATATATAATTTGGATTCTTGGCTGTCCACAAAGATCTATGGATCCCCATATGCCACATGTCAACTCTGACATTTTATCCAGGGAATGTACAATTAAGCACTCTCTGTCTGCAACAAAATAATGACCGCCCACTGAAACCAAGATAGCATTCATATCACCCAAGGGGGAAATAAAAAAGAGCATTACAGAAGCATCTATGGACCTAATAAAACTGCTGTATTCCCTGCACTAATAGTACTTAAATGTTGATAATTGGCCTCTAACACCATAACCGTGAATAGAGTGTCTGTGAGGTGTGGAGTGGCATTCATGGCTCTTTTGTGGCGGCGAAACGTTTATGGTAAGCATTTAGAGCTAATGGTACAGTGAGTGGAAGGGGTCAATTTGACGGGGACGTAATGACAGGAAATGTGTCCGATTGGGAATGCGGTCATTTTCCTTAATCAAAGGGGTTTTGAGAAGGAGAAAACATTGAAGGAGATGTTCACTTGTTTCCGTAATTTTTTGTAATTCATTTCGTTAGTTTGTAATGACCCATATTTAGATGTTAGCCATTTTCTAAAGTGTATGTACAAAGTGTACATACATTCCTTGCATATTTTAGGTAAAAGCAAACAATGCCATTGTTTACTTCAGATGCTGTGGACTACTCAGGTGAGGAATTTATATATCAATAAATCATATATGCAATACAATGGGGCTTTGAAATATCCTCCCTATAGAGTAGAAAGCCACTATCATACCAGAAATATTCTGAAAAGTTGGTTGTATTCATTTTAATGAGGGTAGAATCTTCAACTACTGTTACAGCATACTTGCAACTTCGGACCTGTTTCTTCCTCTTGCAGCAAGCTTATCTAAGATTATAGCAGCAATTTTCTATTTTTCAAACAATTTAACTATAGCGTGTCAACTTAAAATCATCACCATTTGAACCTAGTTCCTGTATAGCTTATGTGTCATTACGAAACATTCCATTGCACAAATGCCAGAAATCAGAGGATGATCATTGTAAACACATCACGGATGCGCTTTTCACCTGGATACAGAACTCTAAATATAGCCCATACCTGGGCTGGTCGTCCACGTGTAAAAGGTGACAGATAAATACCCCTCTCAACAAGGATGTGCCAATTACCGTACACACCCCGTATCCTGCATAACACTTCATTGCCTGTTTGATGTGGCTCCGAGAAATTCGCTACCAGCACGATTTTGGGCGTCTGTGGCTCAAGCAGACTCTTGTGTTTAATGCTGTTTCTTTGGAGGGGGAGAGTGCTTTAACTGCTTGATTTTGATGGATTACTTGACTACTTTTTTAAAGATACCTGTTTCATGTGGCTCCAACAAATTTGCTTCCAGCACGATTTTTGGCGCCTGTGATTCAACAAGAACAGACTTGAGTTTGCACGATGTTTCTTTGGAGGGGGAGAGTGCTTTTCTTGCTTGATTTTGATTGATTACTTGAAATTATCTGATCCAAGATCCATTCATTTTAGTGTATTAATAGATGTACCCTAGAGACACGCCTGGCATGGACATTGTCTACTCTGATTTTTGACAAGGTGGAAAGTTTATGAATATGGACAGAAAAATGTGTGTACAATGATGAACAATGTTACACTGTACCAGGACAAAAGCATGTCATATTGACCCCACTGTACAGTGTTGCAATTATTATATCGGAATAAGGACATTATGTAGGATTCCGTGCTCAGTCCTTCTTGCATAATGTCCTTGATTGGAATATAGTAAATCATACGCGATTAGAGCATGAGCATATGAACACAATCTTTGCTAAAAGAAACTCTGATATTGATCTTATCAGTTGAGAGCTCTGTAATTTCTTACATTTGACTTGTAGCTTTATTTGACTTTGGAACAGGTATGTAAGGTTGCAGAATATTTTGACAAAGTCAAAATCTTTCCCTTTTTTTCTTGCCTGTTGTCGAAACAAGAGTCATGTTTTGGCACCTGTCTGGAACCGACTTTCAAGTGTATTTTCAGTAAGCAATCACTGTAGGTTGTGTGGGCATTCTGTCTATTTTCTACTCAAACATCTTCAAAGTCTTTTTGTGTACTCTTACATATCTTCATATAGCTTATGATTTACAGACTCGTTGAGTATTTTTGTGTTAGGATTCTCTCAGTTCATTGACTTTAGGCCTTAGTGATGATGAGAGACAAATATAGAGACTATAATCTAGGCTACCGCATAGTTCGATGTTGAAACAGGTGTGCCTCAAGTATCCTTTTGATTTCTTAAAGTATAGTTACCAAGGTGCTGTTGGTGTTGGCAAGCTTTTGAAAACTTATCTGCAATGGTTTGGTGTTGTTTTGAAATCTTAGCAAGCAAAACTATAGCTTAAAGTGTCCTTAAAAGTGAAATATCGGGTATGTTTCTGCTATGATAACTATAGATTCTAAAACATACATTCAAAAGGATAAATAGTTGTACAGATGTTATATAAGGTGTCTCTGTTTGGGAACCAAATAACTTTCAAGAGATAAGATAATGTTGAAACAGGTGCATGACATGATGAATTGGAGTAAAATAGCCCCATATTAAGTTAGCAACCAATGGATTTGGGTCACAGTGACCTGACAATCTTTCAACCAACCTAGAACTGTATGTCACAAATACTTAAATTAAATTCTCAAGAACAGAATGGTATTAAAGTTTTAGAATCCAAAGTTTTAAAATCCAAAACTGTATACTAGTAATCATGTACAATAGAACTGTCAAGCGCCAATACTAGTACATGTCGTTAGAAAAATGATTAATGACTTGAGTAGACAAAGAGAGTTTTTTTTTAAAGTTATGAAATGTATTCACAAGTCTATGAAAGCTTCTCAAACCTTTGCCATGTTTCCATGGATGATTATTGGTCTGATCCCACCTACCACAGGTGTGTTATGTGGGACTTGTGTATGTCACCTGTATTGTCTGTAGGAATATTAGCTCCTTATCTCCCCTACTATCTAACCTCTCAACACTTTCATCTTCTGACACTGTGTACTGGACAATAAACATGCCAACGTTCCCACACAAAAGAGATTTTACGTCCTGTTGATAAATACAACGACTGTGGAAACAAAAGATTGTCAGGTATGTTTATCATAACAACCATAACTATGCTTTTGATGTCATCAGAAAAAAGTCAGAGGTGCTAACAAGGTGTTCTTCCATCCTGTGCCACTGAATAGAAATTTGATAACTTTTCTTCGATCAAACTTCTTTCCATGTTTCAAGAAACATCTGTCTCTGACTTTATGTTATCTATGTGGCACCATATGGATAATTAAACACGGTTATGCTACCTTAATTCACAGAGAATATATGAATCGCGTACTGAAAGAGGTTTGTAAACACTCCTTTACTTCACTGTTTCTCTGTTGTCATAGTGGCTATTTCAAAAAGCAATCCATCAAATGTTTCAACAACACTACCAGTACAAGGGCGTGTTACTTTCCTCCCAGACAGGTTTCAAGTGTTTTATCCATTAACCCTGGCCAGGACATGCCTTAATTCCCACTAAGTAAATGGTTTTCCTGGCGGCTGTGTGGGTGGACCCCGGCCTTTCCTGTATCTATTTCATGATTAAGGTTTGATACATATTTGGATTGTGGCATTGATCTCAGAAGAAACAGAATGGTTCTTGTTTTAAAATATTTGAAAGAAAAAGAAGAAATTATTTTTACAGGTGTGTAAGATATTCAAGTACAATATTTCAGAAGTTTGCAGAGGTAGATGTTTATCAATGTATAACCAATACTCAGCTATAAGGCTCTTCTAAAGTAGCCTAGTGATATATTTACATCTCAAACAAAAGCGGTGTAGTTCCAAGACAGGCTATGTCACCAGGCAGCCTGTGTAGTCAAACTTCCACCTTGGATCTTAGACCACCCTGTTTCCAGAAGTAACACTTGTCCTACACCTTCTCTGCCCGCCTGTGGAAATATTGAACCTGGTGGATAGATGAAGGCTATATGTAGCAGGTGGCGTCTCCATCTAGTGAGGCTGAGAAAGTCGTAAATGTTTCCTCTCTCCATCAGTCAGCATTAGACTCTAACCCTCAGTCTCCTGAGGCTCACACGGTCCTAAATCCTGTATCCCGCCTTTCGCCACTCCTCCCTCCTTGCAAAATTACCCTGCCATTCAGCGAAAGGAAAGAAAACAGCTGTATTCCCCTTATTGGTCATTTCCTATGAAAATGTATCAAGTGTTAGATATGGGAGGGAAAGCCCTGTCCTGGTGACATGCAGGGAAAACAGACTGCTGGTGCCAGAGGTGTGGCGGTTTGACTGAAAGCAGGGCAGGTCTAAGGCTAGATCCGTATCAGTTGGTTTAGGCTGCGGGCTGTTGGCAGTGGATATATTGACTTTTATCAGCTATTGTTTCTGTTGGGTGACAATGTGCAATGGTGGGAGGGTACGGAAAGGCCGGGTCGGACCTCACACAGCGTAGAAATGGACTTTGATAATGCCTCGCTGGCACACTGTTTTTCCATGTTGTAGGAGTTTGTGACTCCGAAATAAATCTGCACACTGTTCTCTGGGCTGTCAAAGTCAAGGCTTCTCTTGGCTGATGTTGGCCCTTTCTTTAAATAGATACTTGGTTACCAGCTGTACTATACAGCAAGAGGGAAAATAGAGAGGGTACAAAAAGAACAGCAGTAATATTTATTAACTACTCTCCAAGCAGAGGTTAGGCTCCAGCTAGTTTTTGACATATTTTTAGTTTTTTTTGTCGAAAATTCTATTTTGTCAGGTTTTCTTTTTGTTAGGCTGGCAGACAAAAGATAAAACTTTACCAAATAGAAAGCACAACAATAACGTCTAAAAAAATGTCAAAACCATCCAAAGCCTAACCTCTGCTTGGAGAGTAGCATTTAACATAATTTGGTATTTGCATATCTTAAGGCAAAAACTGTTCAAAAGGAGAAGCAATTAACATGACAAGCAAATTACAAGGGAGAGTCTTCTGAGTTGAAAGTAGGATGTTTTATTGAAGATTCCTCAGCAAGCAAGGAATGGTGTGCATATGTTGATGTCATCATTTGTATCTCAGCTGCGTTTTGCTGTTTATGGACACTTTCAGCAAGCATTTGAATAAACCATGCAATTTTTCTCATTGTTAACACAGCCCATCCTTTCTTATCCACTGAAAAGTGTCTACGTGTATGTGACAGTTTGAAAAATAGCTTTCCAGACATTCTGTTGTCTTAAATCTATCTATTGTTTGATGCATGTGTACAATATTACAATTAGAACAGGTGTTATAATGTTTGATCGCTTAGGTTTCACTTGGGCACAACTTGTTCCTTGTGTGTGAAGGATGGTTGTTATCATCCTGTTTTGGTAAAATAATTCATTTCCATTCGACCAGGTAATGTCTTTTTCTAGCCTCCTGCAGTGCTGCTAGTGGACTGTGCACTCTCTCTGAGGGAAAAGCACTGTCCCATGAATCTAGATCCCGCCTTAAAACGGCTTCCTCAGATGACACAAGATAGCCGAAACAGTGACTGCACTACAATAGAGAGAAAGACATCCAGGATTTTCTAAATCCACCTCACTTGTTACCTGTCATTCTCTACCACTTCGCAGTGTCAGAACACTGAAGCCTCTGTTCTGCATATGGTGGCGTATGGTGTAGATACGCGGTTGGTAACCTTTCTGTAAAGTATTGTTTTTGTCAGCCGCTCTTTTGAACTAATTTTAGTGACCTCCAGGTGTCTTAACATGAATAGCCAGGGGTGTCGGGTAGCAAAACCTGAGACAGAAAAGAAGACACTGCTTTTGAAATAAATGTAGGTGACCACGTGTGGATGTTTTTCTTGTTTTTGAGAATGGAACAATGCAATTCATCTAATGATACAAGGAGATGCCTGATACTAGAAGCTTGTACCAATGACAGAGTACCTGGCTTAGAGCATGGAGGAATCAAAGGATCTTTTTCTCAGCTTGTCAAATAAAGACTCCAAAAGCTCCAACTTTGACTGTTTTAGGTGACCACAGCCAATACACGTTCACCTTTTTCACAGCGATTTTAGTTGTTAAACCCTCTAATTGTTGCCTTTTTTATGACGAATTGTGGGTTACAGCCTCCCAGTTGTAAAAGCAATAATCCGAATGTCATTTAAACATCAGAACTTTATTTTCTATAACTTGTCCCCTGTACTTGCTGTCTTAAAGATATCAATGTCATAGTTTACTCTGCTATGGCAAGTTTTCTGTCCTGTTGAGAGAGGGAAATGGCTTTGACAGCAGATTTTTCTTCTTTTACTCACCTTAACACTAATGCTGTCATCAGCAAACAACGCCAATCAATAAGACAAGCTCATCCACCCCTACAGCTAGCCCAGAGGACGTCTTCAGAGAGATTTCCAGGGCGAAGATGACACCTCTTCCCGTGTCCTTGTCACTTCTTGTTTATTGTGATGTGTGAAAGTCAATCTACTGGAAAATGACAAGGGTTCAGGAGACAATGGTGATGATCCTTGGGAGAGGAAACTTGAGATGGGAAGTTGATAAACTGCCAACTGGAGTGGGTTACTAAACTTAGCCTTAGGAAGTCCTCACCTGAAATGACCTGTCTTGTGCTACAGGTACTATGCATACATGTACCTGTCCTTAGTTGAACCAGCCTGTCTAGACTTCTACATGTCGGTGAAGGTTATGTGACTAACCCTTTTCATGTGCCTCGTTGGTCTGTAATTATACTAAAAGTGAAGTCAACATAGAATTTGAGAAGAATAGAAGACTTAAGTCTTCTTGCACACTTGTCATACAGAGAGGTTAAGAGAATGATCTTAGCCATTCTTCCTTAGAATTCTTTGGAATTTTATTGATTTGTTGTTGCTCATTGCAAGCCATGTGTAACTCATGTGTAGTTCTTTAGTGGATTAACCTTCTTAGTCTTTATATATAATCAAGACAGAATCTGTTAAAATTGTCAGGGTCTACCATAACTGTCAAATGACTTCTTTTAAATACAGGCTTTTGTTGCACCATCATTTTACTTACATGTTGTACATCAAGACTAGATTCCAGTGTTTGGGCCAGAACATTATTGTTGACAATCCTTGGATTCAAGATTCCTTTTGGGGGCATCTGAGGGACTGATCCTCTAGGTATGAACATTGGTCAGACCTGGGCAACTACCAATATCCACCAACGGAATCCTGCAGTTTTCAATTAGTCTATTTTTCTGGGTGTTTGCTTTAGGATTTGGGTATAATCCCACGCCAAGGGTTATTAAATGAGCGGATGTTTGAGAAGCAAAGGTTATGGGAACTCCTCGTCTCAAAAGTCAGTTCGGATTTCATCTGTCACAGATTAACCGGTGTGCACCAAACACAGGTACGCCTTTCTTCATCACCTGTGTTGAAGCTGAGGCTCTGTCAATGAACTGTGAAAAAGACAACAATATGGTTTGTGTGAATCATGTAGACTCCTTGGAGCTTAGGTTAGCTCATTGCTGAATCTTAACAGGATTATAACGTTATACAAACATTTTGCTGAGTATGGTAAAGACCACCCAAAAGAGACCCTTTCATCATCAGTCTTAAGATTGAACATCAGTGTGTTTTTTCGTACATTGCGATGTGAATTATTAACATGATAAAGACTATCTATCTGCGATCAATGTATGTTACATATACCTAATGTTAACACATATTGCATCAACATTCATTGATGTTTCTACTGGACATGGGATATCAGCTACAAGGTTTGAATGTCAAAACATAAAAACAGGGAAAGTTTATTTACAGATGACATTAAGAGTGTGTTCTGGCCTGTATAACCTTTATATGACCTTTCCCCATGTGCTTCCAACAGACTCCAAGGAGCCCGTTCTTGTCGGTTCCCATAGTTCATGACCTTGGCATTTTCAAGGTCAGCATTTCGTGCATGGAACATTTACGTTTACGATGTCACCATTTTCCCCTTGAGTAAGGAGAGTGGTGAGGTCCCTCAAGTCCTGACCTGTTTTTCAGTGTATGGACCACAAGAAGATTACTGTATAACCTCCCCACCTCTGTTTGGTATCAATCTCCTGAAAGATAATGTCCACTTGTTGGTTTGTACCTGTCCAGACCAAGCAGGACAACATAACCCTTGAAATAACCATCCGAACAACAAGCAACAAACGTAAACCTTACTCCAAGCTATAAATAGTGGAAAACATTTTGGTAAGATGAAACTTGAATTTTTGAAAGATTTCCAAATGTAGGGCAAGTAAATTTAAGAGGAGATTGCCTGGGAATCCCAGGATTTTGCCAGACTAAGCCATGTGGAGGCCCAATTATCATCCCATCAGTCCCTATCGGCCTCAGCCTGCTGCATGTTTGCTTTGCCACTGGTTGTTGTTGTAACCTGGGTGGAGAAGTCCCAGTGCACCCCAGCTTTCAATTAAACCATGTCAAGCCTACTCTGGAACAGCTCTGCTAGCATGCTGGAAGGACAGAGAAATGGGGAAAACTGTTCTGCTGTAAAACCGGAGAATTTCTTGTATCGTATAAATGAGTTACTCCACCAATGGTTTTAATGCCTACATGGTAGTCATTAATATGGAATATCATTTAATTGCTGTCAACATACATCTGTTCTCAAGAATCCATATCAAGCATGTTAAACCACCAACCCACTGGGCACAACTGATAAATCCGAAGTCCATACCAAGCTTTTAGTGTGTTTATTTGAATTTGCAACTTAATTTTTTGCTGAATTTGCACTGTACCACTATGCAGCTCTTACTAAATGACTTTTCAGCAAAGCCTTCAAGGATATGGAAATTCAATTAAGAAACCACCAGAGGAGGATGTAAGGCCACTTGAGACATGGTGGGAGGGTCTGTAGTGTCAGGAACAGGTGTAACACATACTCCAGGCCAGGTGAAGTCTTCCTTCTGTCCTTTTCAAGGGGTCTCAACAAGCCTGCCAACCTTGGATGAGGAACTGTTTTCTTTGGAAATTAGACAGCCCATTGAAGTTTGATCCACACCAAGGACTATCTGAGGCTGTCTGTCTGTGTGGAGTAGACTTGTAAATCAAGTTGAGATTGTAACATACTGCGCTGTATTGAATGAGTGCCTTGACTGGAAACCATACACTTATAAAGTGTCTAGCAGTCAAGCCTCAGACTGAAGATGTAGCATGATTCTTTTTCGTTAGCTTGCAGTGCAATGCGGCTTCGTTTTGGATCTCATATTTAGCCAAGCACACCTGGTGTCACCACTTCTCTTCTCGATAAGTGTGTTAGATACTCTCACATACATCGTACATTTGTTAATGGTACCCAAATGCTTTTATAGACTGTTGAAACTAATAATCATGGATACCATGTCATCATGTTCGTATATTTACACACAAAAAGCAACATGTATATACAAAAAAGACTTTAATGCTACAATTTAGAGGCATGTTTCTCTCCGCTTCCATTCTAGCATGTCACCACCATTTGCCTTGACAGTTTTACCTTCACATCCAAAAGGTGAATGACGAAGACGTGATAGTTTTTTTCTGACCCCCGGGGCTCATCACAGACCAATAGCGTGACAGTGAGTGGGACGATATTTGGCAGAAAACCAGCAAAGCATACACGCAGGGAAACAAAGGCGGACTTGTGCCAAAGGTTGCAATGTTCATAAACACCCTTTGTTCAGAGTTACAGGTGGAAATCCCTTTCAGGTTAAGTGCAAAATTGACTGTCTTTTAACATATATTGCCGGAGGGGTTTACTGACAGCATGCCACCCCCCAGCATAAGACATAATAGGTCAGCCTTTTGAAGGTTTTCAGGTCTGCGACTTTCAAAAGTACAAGGTTTTCTGTTTTTCCGCATCAGGTGAAGGCCATTGAAATATATCCATTGAAGTTGAATGAATTTTGGAAAGCGGTGTTTGTTCACAAAGCTGAAGGCCATTTGTAGGAAGTTTTGTCTGCAGTTTAAAATACATGCTTTATATGACACATGTTTTTCCAAGGCTTTGTAGTATTTACTGAATACAAGTGTTACAGTCACTGTGCTTTTCAAAGCAACATCAGTGTTCTTAGAATTTGTACTATATGCATTGAATTAGGCAAGAATGGTTTTGTCCCTATTTTGCTATATACATGTACATGTGGATAGATATTCTTAATTATTTGAACATGTTATAGCACAATTTAACATTTTAGAGGTCCAGTTTACTTTACACCAGATTTTACTCCTAGAGAGATTTCAGTAGTCCTTAAAGTTTAAGACTTTATCCGAGTTAATTTGGTGTAAGCAATCCTGGAAGGCCTTTTTGTAATTAGCTAATTCCACAGATGAAATTATTATGCTCACCTGGGTGACCTGGATGCATGGGTGGTCCAGTTATTTGACCAAAGATGTCACTGTGACCATATCTCATACTTTTTTCTATGCGTAGTAGTAAACACACTGACAGTCATCTTCGTCTTCGAAGGACTACCAAGGAGGAGGAGTAGTAAAGAGTTTTTACATAAAAGATAAGACAACTTTTTTTCAAATGGAGGTATACTTAAACTTATAAGGTGTTTTTTTAATGTTCTTTACAATAGCTGTTCTAGCAAATTTCCTTTCACATATAACTGTTAGACATGATAGAATGGCTGGTAAAAAAAGCATTATTGAAAGAACTCCTCTCTCTTTTCAAAAGATGATACATCACTAGAGCCTTGCCCGTCTCTCAACAATTACACCTCTGCCATTAACACACTGTTTTCCTTTCCGTCCAATTAGAGAACAACACATTTCAGGTAGACAATAGCAGCCTTCTTACCTGTTCAGACTACCCTTGTCTAGGTGTAATTTGTGTAAAGAGATTTTGACAGGTTGTTCAATGATCCACAGAGCAACAAGAGAACACAACACTTTCTTTAAAACAACTTTGCTTGAAAAAAGATGTCATCCTTGCTTGCAGTACCATAATAGTCGTGTGTAAAACACTGAAGGCAAGAATTGACAAAATGTCATGCAAGTTTTAGCTTGCTTATGTCGAGACCTTCCAGTCACGAGCCGAGATGGCAGCCCAAGTCTTTCGGTCCTTCATCGCCTGGAGCATGCTATCCACTTCAAGTCCAGTGTCTTTCTTGAGTGTGTCTATAAAGGTTGCTGCTGGTCTTCCTGGCCTCCTTTTCCCATGCTTGGGGATCCAGAGTTTTAGAAAAGTTTTAGAAAAGATGCATAATATTTATTCAAATGAAACATCTTAATAGTATTTAGATTACAACTGTACATGTATCTGTCGCGTCTTACTTTCTTCCAATTGTGGTGATTTTATTTTCATGGTTTTTGCAGTGATCTCTCCACTGCAAATTCATGACAGCACAAATATGTCTCCCTTGATGACTAATACAAAATGTACCACAAAAATGTTTCAACCGCGAAACCTTCCTTTTCCCTTCTACCATGAAATAAAACCACCGCGAAGGTAAAAATGACTTTCAGTACGCGTACGTCCAATGGCCTGAACTTCCCTTTTCCTTCCCGTAATCTTCGCCACCAAAGATCAGCGCAATCACCGGAACGTCTCAGCCCATTGGGCCCCAGCTGTCCACCTGTGCGGAGATGAATGACCCAGGTGATCCGTGATACCCCTTTCTTCCATCAACACCTACACGCCACCTTTGTGTCCAGTCTACCTGTGTGGAAAACCTTCACAACCAGCGGATCCCTAATCAGTGTCCCTATCTCTATACAAACACTATTTGGTTGGTTGTCACACTCTGGGTGGGCTGGTGCTTTATTGTAAGAACTACAGTGGGGCAGTAACTGCTAAGCAACCATCAAGGAGGCTTCTTTCATTGAGGGCAGACTGAAGCCTGGGTTTTATAACATTTGGAGAAGAAAACAGAAGTTTGGGGTCCGCTTCTTTAGTTTGATTTATGTCTATTGTGTTTGTTTATCTGTTGATATACTGTCTGTGCCTGTTTGTTTATTTTGTATGTAGTCTGACCTTTCGAACTGAATATGTGTTTCCTCTATTACAGTCATTTGTCATCCGTTTTGGTGTGTAACAATGTAGTATTTAAGGATAGTTAGGAAAAATTAGCTATACATTCTTAAGATGTTTACTTTTGCAAAAATGACACCAAAAATGTTGTTAATTACTGCTAAGTAAGTTAAAACAGTAAACATCATTGCTAATTTTGTATGAGCCTATTTTCTATTATAGCACCCATTGTGGTCTCACTACTAATGTAAAATGACTGATAGTGTGTGCATATGGAGGTCAAATGTCATGCCTAGTATCGATGCATACATTTAACCACTTAATTTGTTTCTCCTTCAGAAACATTCAATATTTATCCAGTAATATTAATAGCATCATCATCCAATTCCCTGGGGACCTTTGAGTCAATGTTGGCGATCAAGCCTTTCAATGCTTCACACTACATGACAAATGCATTTCACTCAGGCGCATTAGGGCTTGCCTCTCTCCCCCTTATCAAAAGGAGGCGGACTGAATATTACATCCGATGGCCTAATTCTACCAACCGTTTCAATCGGAAGGAAACTGGGCAAATTTGGTATTAGGGCAGAGGGAGGATCAATCTGTAGAACACCCCGGTTTCCAGGGTAACGGCACCTTGAGGAGTAATTTGGGTAATCCAGGTGGCTCCCATCTCAGGATTAGACTATTAATGTTTCTCCTGAGGAAAGTGGTGAAGCCGTGGTGTGTACATGTGTGTTAGGGGTTAGGTGAATTAGGGCACTTCCTCAATAGTGCTAAGATAACCACCTGCAATTTGTGAAATAAAGATTTAAAATTGCTGAAAATGTGAACTTGCACTTTTGCAAGCTAAAACAATACAGGTTCAATGTCATGAATCATGTATCGCAGAATATCATCAATTTTTTTTCAAGCCGTGCAGGACATTCAGCAATGGGGATGTTTTTGTGTGATTATTTAGAGTGCTTCCTCTAACAGTACAATGTAGCTTGGAATTATATAATGGTTGGTATATGCTGTTTATAATTATAATGTTTCCGTGATCACCAGGATTCACCTTCCATCTACCCTTTGGAATTGCCCAGACAGTAACACAGTGTGAGGCATCAGAGGAAAATGAAGGTTATTTGTACATTTTATTGAGCAGTATGTATACATATAGAAGGTGCCTCATCAGAAGCGTCTACTGGTGAAAAAGTGATATTGTCTTTTGTCGGAGACAACAATATCTATCTGATATATATTTATATAGATGATAAATGTTTGTGTCTTGCATGGAGTATGTTCAGTTAGAATGTTTTGGTAGCAAGTACAGTTAGGCAGAGTTGGCTATGTATTACATACAACATTACAATGGACACAGACACTTCACTCAGAGCTGTGTCCATTGTAATGTTGTATGACATCAATGTGTGTAGGTGGAAAGACTTTTCAGTTTAAAATATCTCCAAGCATTAGCAAACCAACTAAGACTAGTCTTTTCCACTGTTCACAAATACAGTATCTCAAATTATTCTGTAAGCGACGGGTCTTGTCCCCAATATATTTTTGGAGTTGCAGCCTCATGAAAGCACAGTAATGCAGTCATCCGTTATGATTTATCGACTACAAACTTGTTACGGTTGTCAGTACTGAAGAGAGAAGTAAGATTATGCTGCACAAATCATGCCCATATATCAAAAATTTCTGATGGCCTCTTCCGTGAAATCCTCAGTGACGGAGTTCTCAATAGCTGAAGCTAGGCTTTCGCTCGGTTGTAGGGAGCTTTCCTTGAATGTGAATGATATCATACAAAATCTCAGGCTGGTGCAGTTATGTTGTCAGCGAATGATTTATCACAGAATTTAACAGTGTTAAAGAGAGCTGTCATCTGCCTGTGTAAGGGCTGTGCAGTCTTCTGAATTTTGGTGATAAGTAAAAATGTGCACTGGAAGGACAAAACTATATTCAGATTTCAAAGGATATCTTGAGTTTCCAGTTTCAAATGGACAAAACTTGTGATAGTGCAGTGCAAGCTGGCAAAAGAGATGCTGCAATACTAAAATACATGTGGTTAAATGTCTTGGTATTGGGTACTTCAAAACAAATTATGATTTTAAAGAGTGATCAAATATTTCTAGGATGAGAATTTCATTCTTTTAAGGGTAAGAAAAATCAAAGTTTTCTTGTTGTCTAACTAGGCTTCTTTTCTTACTTGTGTTGTGAAGATCTGCTTTTAAAATCAATAGATAATGGAGATGTGGAGATGCATTAAACATTGATATTTTCTGTATAAGCCACTATACTCCAACAGCCTCCATTGGTATTCACTACAGCACACATGCATGTTCACTCATGTAAAGCTGGTACATACTTACTCCTGTCTGAAACTTTCTTATACAATTATAGTCAGTAAATCTCCCAAGTTGCACAAATGAATTGCACATGTCCATGGCCAATAGCCCCTACAATACCAATAGGTCACCAAGTTAATTTGATCACAGTCCATTGTCTTGATATACTTCCTGATAATGACCAGTTTAGAAATTAGACTATTTCACCAAAGTTGACAAGCAATAGATAACAACCACCGTCGCCCAATCTTCTAAATCAAGTGGCTATAGAATTTGGCCATAGCTGATCGATTCAAATGACCACCGGGGTCAAAAGAACTAGGAGAAAACCATTAAGCATCGCAGAGGTCACCTCTTGTAGACACTGAGGTATAGGGCACTTCATCACAAACCAGTCATGGCCTATTTTGGGTGTGCCCGTACCTGTAAGCACATGTAAACGCTACAAATCTACCTTAAATTCACTGCAGCTATACATGTATGCTGTTTTTGATGGATTGTTTATTATTCAGATCTCTGTCCTGGTTCAGCTAGGCTGAAAGTGTTATAACTTCAACACAACAGGTAACATGGGTACTCAGCTACTGTACAATAAACTGTTTTGACAGATGACTGGGCCATTCCAATGTGATAACTTGTTTGTAGAAATGACATAAGTTGTTTGTCAACAAAATTAAGGAACCAGTTCTGGTTAAAGTTCACATATCTGAGACATCGTGTAGTACATGAAAAGGGTTGCTTGAAAATCATTTGCACAAAGAGAAATTTGAATGTTAAAAATGGCACAAGGAAAAAAACTGGCATTAACAATTGACCTGTCATGCAGAAGAAATTTAACTCATTGTTAGCTTCCTCATATCCTTTTTGGTCTGTTCCGAATATAATGTATGTCAAATACCTGTTAGTATATTGGGGTACTTGTTTTGTATTATAACACTACCAACTCGATTTTGGGTGAATCAGCCCTTTTTGGGTAACTTACTCAACCCAAGAGAGTCAAAATGGGTAAAAAGGGGTGACATGGTTTATCATTGTTTCCATGTAGATGTATTGGGTGAAAACGAAATTCACACCTAGGTCATAGAAGAGTAAGATTGGGTGAAAATAGGTTTCACAAATAGGTGTGAAATGACTCCTTGCTGCCCAAGTTCTTAATGAAACTGAAAGAAATTGCTATCCTAATGGTACTGCTGCAACTAGGGCAACATTTTGGGGCAGAATTTTCTTTTGGCATGTTGGCTCTACTCAGAAAGCTTTGTTATTCAGCTCACAGGTAAATTTCAAACAATAGAATTTGGAGTGATGCTTTATACAGACAATGAAACAGTCTTCATAAGAAATACAGCAGGCTAGACAGTGCCCAGACACAGATGTGTATTGGACCCTGTTCTAGATTGAGTTAGCTAGCTTTTTTTCTGAGAAAAGAAGGACTATACCAAGAGCTACGATTTTCACAGATTAGGCAAAAAGCCTACCTAGTTCCATAACTGCAAATTCGCAAGAGGAAAGTCATAATGCTATAGTCAAGGAGGTTGACCACACAAGCATTTCCCTTGCTGCTTCACACTTTGTACCAGAGGTGTTATGAAATGCATGGGTAAAAATGGGTACTTTTTCATTGTGTTCTGTTGCAAAGTAAACGCATGGGGTTTCACCCAAAACTTGCATAATCAGCCCAGGAGAGAACAATGAAGTACCCCTTGTTACTGTATCTTACCCACCCATTTTGGGTTAGTAACCCCAAAAGGGCTGATTCACCCAAAATCGAGTTGGTAGTGTAAATGCGCCATTCAAACCGAGTTTTTGACAATTTATCAAATAGATTCAGCATATCTCCATGGACGTTTCTTACAAAAACAAAATTTCGCTGTAACAACCTAACTTGCCATCATGCCAGCCTTTCTGACCTCTGAAAACCCTCCATCAGGGAAAGCTCTCTCAAACATATGCTCTGCGCCGCCCTCTTTTTTTACAGACCTCCGCCGAGCTCCCATCACGGAGATGTCCAATATAAAAGTTGATGGACTTCCTGCGGCCGTTGTTACCGCGCCGACCCGGTGACCCCGCGGGCCACGGGCAGTTGCTCCAAGATGGAGCTGCAAACACAATGGCGATGTGCTATTGATTGGACGGCGCAGCCCTTGTTGGCCGGGATTAACTCCAACCAGAAATCCAATAATTGGAATGATGCTATATCGGCATGCCCGGGAAGTGGTATTGCCACCCATATTGATATTGAGATGGCCCGTGTTGTCCGGATAGATCACCTCTGAAGAGGGATTAGCCCTGGTGTTGACAATCACCTGTCAAGCCCTGATATATCGCAACTGTATTTGTCAAATTGACTGTACAGTGAAGCAGTAATTGCTAATTCAAACTATGTCGACAGAGAAAGCACGGACATCAGACTTCCCGTCTACTGTATCTGTCCCACTGGCATCCCTCAGATGTTAACAAAATACATCTACCAATACTCCGAAAGTGACATTAAGACAAGCATTAATGTACAAGCACTAACGTTAGTACTGTAACAATTGAAATTGAATGTAGGCAACCATTGATTTTGGAAAAGGAAGGGGGGCGCTACACATGATGCCATTCATCTCGTGTGTTAATCGAAATCAAACAAAAGCACAGATACGTTTGTGAATATTAGTCATCCAGGAAATTGAAGACTAAGATTGTAATTCAACTGGATTACAGTTATTGGATTACTTGAAACGTCTGATAATTTCTGTAATCCAGTAGTATGAATTGAAGAACAATTTTTAAAAAAGCACAAATATTACGCAAATATAAGGGGTCTGGAACCGTCTTCAATTCTCTGGCAGCAAAGGAGGAAATGTTTTATTGCTATCCTAATGACATGTATGACATGGTGTCCAACTTTGTTCAGCTTTTCGTCCTCTCTCCAGTGGTCACTACCCTGACACCTGTTTGATGCAAGCAAGTATGGGAGTGTAAACAGGATGGTACCCAGGCTAATTGTGATCCCATGTTGTCAATTACAAAAATATCATCTTTCACAAATTCTTGTGTTGGAGGGTAGGAAACAATCAAGTCTTCAGACTCAATACTTGGGATTCATGTCATCTATTTGGAATCTGAAGACATAACATGGCATAGGCTTAAGTGTATCTTCAACATGCAGTATAGAATACTGATGGTATATAAAGAGAAAACATGCAGGGTCGCCAGTAGGGTTCGATCTGGTACTACCAATATAACTAACGCATGCGAAACTATCAATATAACTAACCCCTGCAAAAGGCCTGCCACAAGCACTTTCTCTGCCGGTTAACTTTGTACGGTAAGTAATACCCTAACTGAGGAAAGGAAACATTGGCTTACTTTGGCGTGGCTGACAAATAGCCCTTAACACTGTGTATCTATTACCTCTGTCTCTCACGATGAGGACCCCGAGCTACGCCATATATCTCTTTCAGCTTCCTTTGACCTTCAGAGCTTGTAGTGTTCAAACTGATGACATTATGTATGTAATCTGACCTAGCGCCGCGTTTGACGTCTTGGGCTTGTGTCAGAGATGCATGGCTTGTCGTCCATCCTTTTTCTACCCTTCCCAAGGAATGGAAGTTCTTCGAGCATAAAAGGTGCATGTTAGCCTGTATAATCCTGTTTTAGAAGTTGTTGCTGTTTTGTAGATTGCTGACTTTCTGCCGAAGTTGGTTGAGTGAGGTCAAGTTGTGCCTCTAAGAAGTTTCTGTCTGATTACGATGAAGTGTGATCTTCTGGTCGAAGTAATGGACTGTCCTTGGGACTACATGTGAAAGTAACGGTGTCCTTGAACAGGCTTTTTGCAGCAAGAGGGAATTAAGTGTATGCAATCCCGCAGAAATGCCTGGAAGTGTCAGCAGGGGAAGGTCAAGTTGGTGAATTTGACAGGTGTGCACTCAGTGATTGCTCACTTGACCTTTCCCTTCAGCCTGTTTTCCAGGCGGTGTTCACACAAGTAGGTGGGAGGGTAAGCTGTCAGGCTATCCCTGCATCCTACAGATGATCACAGATGTGCAACTGGATATTATGTGCAGTGTGCTGTATAAGATATCCCAAGGCACCCTGTTACCAGGAAGCTTCATCCTTTTGACTGTGATTCTGATGTGAGGAATGTGAAACTAGTTCCAGGAAAAGTAGTCGAGACTGTTTTTGTCTTGTGCAAGCAATTTGTGAGGGGCAGAGAAAGGTTTTGCTAATTCTAAGCACCTAAAAGTATTTATTTTGATATTAGGAAGAAGAGTGCATTCAATCTAATCTGTTTCAGGTATTTTTACAATATGCAAAATAGATGTGATTATAAGTTCTGCTATACCAAGAATAAATTGCTAACTAACTTTATGCAGATCCTAGGAGACATATAATCATTGTAATGTATCCAAGTGGAGTACATCTGTGATGATGTTTGTCAATACACAACACAGATTCTGAAGACAATAACAAGTTTATGGCAGCAGCAATAAAAAGGTAGAAGGAAACAAACAATGGTCACCTGAATGTAAATGCCGCCAACAGGAATATTGCCATCTGTTCTACCATGCACTGCTAAACACATTTCATTCCAATTTGCTCTTTTTATCTCAGTTCAATTTATTCCATTTATGAGCCCTCTCCTGAGCAGCAGTGCTTCAGAGCCGTCACCCGCTACTTTTCAAAGTGCCATGAGGGCAGCTTTGGATTGACGTCTTCACAATTATCAGCTTTTCGGCTTACCGCCACATGTGTGTGTCTACTAATGACATGGAATAAGGCAGTCAGCAGGGAGAATAGACTCCAATCATCAGATCAAAACTTCCGTTTGTTAACCAGGTAGCCTCACGTCCTCTATATGGGGTAGACCATTTCATAAGGGGGGTTGGGATTGCTTATAAGACTGTACTTAAGTCTCCTTCTGTTTGGAATATCAGCAGTTTACCTGGGACCGCTGTACTGACACTCTGGTAAATCTATCACTAAGTACGAGAATGTTAGCTGGTATGTACAGTCACCAGTATGATGATGAATGATTATTCCCTGTGATAAAATGCGAGGGCGTACCATCAATGGGATATTCAAGTTGAAAATGACAGCAATGTTGGTTTTGCATTAGTTGGAAATTGACATGCACCAGCTTCAATTACCCCTGATAAACTCTATAATCAGCAGGAATACTGAAGACTCCTCGTTGAGGTTTCCAGTTCTAAAGGTTTGGCTACATTCCAAAAAGAGTTTGCATCTGAAAGTGTCTCGCTTTGTAGCCACCTGCAGGAAAATGGGAAATAGACCAACGTCGCGACAGGCGGCGAATTGAACGTGTTTGCAATCTTACGGCGGAAATTGTTTGCCAACTTTTTTGACCAAAATCTGAATAGACACTGGGTGAATGTATAGAATGTATGTAGACCCCAGTCGGTAAGCCGTGCACTAAGCCCTATATTTAAGAGTCACGCAAGGCTGGCGGCTCTAACACTGTTGTGTCTGGGGACATCACTCTTTGAGGAAATGCTGATCGCTGATGGAATTGTGCCTCGCATTATAGTGAAGGGATGAATGGAGACATTCTGAACTAATGGGTAATTTCCTTTTAATATTGCATGGCCTGGTTACCCCACCCAGACCTTTGCCAGCTAAGCAATAATTCCAGTTCCTTAACTTCTTAAAGGTTTTCAGATCTAAAAATACCATGGAAACGCATTTGTTCACAAATTTATCTTAAGTATTAAGATGCAGATTAGGTATTCACCTCTTGTGATATACAGTTAACGTTACATCATGTAACACATTCGTTTATGGAAAAAATTGCATTCTAAGCCGTTGAACATAAATCATTCACCAATTGAATGTCACACAAGTGTACGGCATCAATTTATAACAAGGGATAATGGAGAAAACTGACATCTATGACAAAGACAGGACCTTAACCTGTGAGGTCTGCTGAAACAATAGGCCAGCAGTAAGGGATGGGAACAGATGGCTCATTTGGTAGCTAATTTGGCAGGCGGTCAGCGGGGAGGGGGGCAGGCTAATTACATTGGGTCCACTCCAATTGCACAGACCAACTTGTCAATATTACCATCCCACAAACATCGATTTTGGGTAAATACCAGAACTTAATCCAGATTGTAATATGCTCCAAGAACTTCCATACGATTTGATATCATTATGTTATCTAATCATAGGGGAGGAAGAATCTGCTTATTTCTAGTTTCTTGAATACCGCTATGCATTTAATATTGATTTCCCCAAAATATCATCTTATTGGAGATGGATATCATAAAGTTTATGCTTTTTCCTATTGTTAAGTTGATAAAAGAAAATGCTGATACCTCAACTTTAACTTCTAGACGCATTGCTAATGTGACTATTTGCATAAGTTTTGCATTACATCACTTTTACAGTTGTCATAATTTTATAAAAACTAATAATTTCTGTTGTCCATAAATGTTTTCTTGGATCAAAATTCACAAGGGAATAGCAAAATTATATGTGCCACTGTTTTAATTCCCATGTATCCATGTGGGAGGACATTCTCATTAATGAAAGATATTGAAAAAAAAATTGTTCTTAATAAAGTTTCCTGGATGATAACACAACAGGTTTGTCTCATCTCCTTTTCCCATCTGGGGTGAAAAATAACCCTGCATGCACTGGGGATGGAAATCAATATCTTAACATGGGTTTGCTGGAGGGGAGAGACAGAATCAGGCCATGTACCACTCGCAGCCCCACACTTCATTACCTCAGGCTTCCTGCTTATTATCAGTCACCTGGATGGAATACCATTGTCCGATATGAAAGATGTTTCCTGGATTTTGATGGAAATAAACACGTCAATGCTATCACGCATCAAAACATGGTAGGATGTTCCTGTATCTCAACTGGTAGCAGCCTCACAGTTGAGCTCCTGGTTCCAATTAGTTGGTAACTGGGAGACCCTGGTTCAAGCCTGGGAATGGCAGTTCGATTGGGGCTGCACCCGTCTTTAGGAAGGGACGTAAAATGGGGGTCCCATGTTCGAGGAGGTGCCTCAAGTACGTTCATGGGGAAGGGCTAGCAACCCCTCCCTGTAAATGTACCCTACTACTGAAACAGCAAAGAAACTTGCTGCCCTATGTACCACTTGGCACTGCAAGGATCTGAACGAATGAACAAACGAATCAAAATATCATGTCTCTACTGTCAATACTCTTGTAGATTTGGTCCCCAGAAGGATTAGGTTGCCAGAAACTGCTTGTTATCTTCTGTCAAATTGTTCTTGTTTTATAATGGATGCATCTTTATTTCTCAGGCATCTTTCTTCGTAATGTAACATACATAATGGGAGACATGAACACAATCTTCTCATAGTTGTGAAATTGATATAATAAGATGAATTACAAGTGAGGAAAACCATTCTCTAATGACTACTTAAGGCAGACTGATAGATAGCCAGCCTTTACTGGAAGGAGAAACCTGCTGAGCTGGACGATTCTCCAAACGCAATGCCTGCAAGATTGCCTCCTGTCATATGGACCTGCACTAAATCAATAAGGAATGACTGATGACCATTGTGATGCCACTGATTTCCTACTGGTGTCAATCTATCAGTGTTTATAACCAGAATCAGACCTTCCATCTTGCTCGTCCGTCGTGAGATTTTATCGAATGTGGCATTTTGGCTCTTCTGATTGGAGCAGGGGTTATCGTGTTGGTTGACCTGCTGTGAGTTTTGATATTCTGTTGAATGTGTTGAAATGAGCTGTCATTTTGTATATATTCTATATTGTTCATATTACTAGTTTTAGAATTGTACAAGACAGGAAGTTCATGTTCACACGGCTGGTAACTCTCACAGGGCTCACACTCCTCAGGTTGTCATAGTAACATTAACTTGCATGACATTATTTTTCAGCAACAACTACAGTTAACGATTGTAGAAATGTCATATTTGTTACATACAATCCATACATAAAATAGAAGTTAGTTAAAATCCTCCCACACCATAATTGATGTATAGGGCGGTGCCCATCTCCGTTTCATAGCCCTGGGGCCACACTGTGGTGCAATCACTGCAGCAGGGGGCTAGTCCACTGGCAGTGGAGTGTGTTTAACTTCCATACTGTTTCATAAGTATGTACCATTTTTATAAAGTCTTTGGTATGACTCAATGCGCCTCTTGTCCAGAGGTGTCCTACGTGGGGCTTGAACCCCAGTCCTCCTGGTCCAAGTAATTTGAACCAGATGTGGCAGAGTAGCAAAGGCGCAGACCACTACACCACAGGGACACCCCCACATAAAATAGAAGTACCAACAATAAAATATTATCATTTATGTTATACCTGGGCTGTGATAACGTTCGATACAAGTGTTCCAGACAGGTCTGTATTTTGTTATATCCCACAGGCTTCTACTTGTATCCCACGGGGTTCTGTAGAATAATTCCAAGATGCTCTGCATGGAAATGGAATTGATGTTTTTACAATTTTTGTTTGGGCACACCAAATTTACTCGTGTTCAGGTGTATTTCACATTGAAATGCATGTTTTCTCTCACTGGTGATTGTGAAGAAAACAACGCGATGTCCGCATCACCCTCGGTTCCAGCCCTCCCATGGGCTGGGCTGGTACCTTGGGTGATAAGAAATACACCGTGTTGTATTCTCTATACGTCAAGTAATGGAAATTTTATTGATCAAATTTCGTCCCTTTCCGCCTGTCTTCTGCAGAATGCCAAGTCGTCCAGCCGTACGGTCCTGGCGACGCTGGTGGTTCAGACCATGACGTTCTGGAAGACGGTTCTGTACCTGCTCATGTACGTCCCGCCGATGAGCGATGTGGCCATGTTAGGGACCAACAACTGGCTGGAGCTGCTCTTCCTCTTCATCATCCCAAACGGTCTGTGGGTCCTCATCCCGGCCGCTACCATGTGGGACATGTGGGGGAGGGCAGCACCGCAGGGAGGGACTCAAACCTCCCGAGGAAAGAAAGGGAAATAGTACAAAACTCATGTTAGTTTTTACCCTTCCCTTTGAGAAAGAAGTCAATCAAGTGATTAATTGCTTTATGAATGGATTATCACCAGTTTTTGGCAAAATACCCATAGGTTTACTCACATACTATACTGTATCTCTGTGTTTTAAAGCTGATCTTGTAGTACACAATGCATAGGAAAAGTTGGTTTTAGATCACTACCTGTAATATCTACTGCATGTTTTGAGAAACACAACTTGCCTACTAGAGGATGAAATTTCAGTGTGACTTTCAGCGTACCAGAAGAAAGGTATCCTTTAAATCTTTCATACAGGGGATGAGAAGAAACATAGAAATATAGCGTATGATAATTCTTTGAAAACATTCCATTGCATAATAGATCAGGTCTTACAATCAGGACAGCAGGAAGTCCATTTTCTTGATGAAATATTTTATGAGACTGAATTTATATTACCAGTATAATACAGACAGTTGGCATGGTATGAGCCTATGGCTTTATTAGTATATTACTCATGTTTCTCATTTCAACAGATACCAAATCTTTCTAGTGCCAATCTAGATTTACATCCAACAATGATAAACTGATACACTATATCAAGGGCTTAAATCTATTCTGAACAAGTTAATAACACTTTTAAGAGCAACATGGTGATTTGTAGAGATACAAACCTCAGTTGCCAGACTAGTTTTGTGTATTAATCATAGCCACTTGCACTGTAGATGTCATTATTGCACCCTTGTGCAAGGTGAACGTGAATAATTCAATAAATGACATGAATTTTTACCTCTTCTGAATACAGCTGTGCCTCAAATTAATTCTTGTGAAAGAACAAAGTCAGTGGCATTAGAGACTGTGAAAAGGGACATCTGGGATGGAGTAAGACTAACATTGAATTCTATATCTGAACATTGTTACAGTTTTTTACCTTTGATTTTGAATAAAATGTCTTGATTCTGAAGTCCATTTAATTGATTATTCAAAATTTTTATCATTTTATATTAATTTATAATTTATATATGATGATATATATGTATATATACATGTGTATATATAATGTGTTATATATGTTATATAATGTGTGAAAGATAAGTTATATTTTCCATTTTTCCTGAACTTTTACAAAAAAAGTGTCAAGTTAAAAGTGTTTTGTATATGCACTGACTTTTCACAATGGCCAGTCATTGCCATCATCAGAGCCCCTCCTACGAATCTGTGGTCAGAAATAAAAATGATGACCAAAGGCAATCTATTCTAAGCGGCTTACCCTTTATTGCGGAGAGCTAGCCCTGACGGGTGCATGTGAGTTACAACCTCTGAGGCCACTGCTGAACTTCTATTTGCCAATCAATAATTCACAAGGATCAGACTGGGACTAATAATTGATGTTATAAGCTATAACAATAAAGATCAAGTGTCGCAAAGGATTCGAAATGTTTGGTCATCAAATATTCCATCACAGATTTTATAACTTGGCATTTGATACCCAGGGATATGGGGACATGGACATTTAGGCCCTATAGTCATTGTCATGGTCCTGCTGGAACAATTGGGTAACTGGGGTGTACCATTCAATTTCTAAACGTGGGGGAACACCGCCATTATTCTAAAGTCGTGCATATTTGAACAATCAATGATTTGGTACTTCTTAAAACAATTTCCAGAATGATTTGTATTTCCCAATTGATGTGGTAACACAAAGGTTATCTCCAAGTAACAATAGATACACATTTGATTTTACATGGCGTCCTATGATTTTTTAAAGGTAATAATTTATCACTTTCTGGTCAACACATGTTTAGATGTATTTTCTGTAATTAGCCAATACACCTGTAAACTGCTGCCATATTGTGTTTCTCTCCACAACTTCTCAAAATTTCTGGTTGCCGGAATCTCTTACTGGTCAGGTCCCTCCCACCCAGCCATTCACAAGTTCAGGGTGGCCCGAACATTCCATCACACCCAGTCATGAAAAATAGATGCAGCTGGGCATGAATTTTTCAGGCCACACCATGCATGGCGGGATAGCTGACCTGAATGTCAGGGTGCTCTAAATGATGATGGAGAGTGATTTACACCCGACCATCTGTCTATCGGGGCTCTTGACCAGTCAAATGGATTGCGGAAAGACGCAGAAGCCCCAGACGCAGCCTTGGCCAATCAGGATGGTCCGTATTGCGTACCTTCTCAGAAGGAAACCGTAGAAGTGTTAATGGTATGTTGAGATGACAGGAAACAGTTGCCCTATTACACTGGTATAAAAAAGTAACCATACTAAATATTTATCACTGTGATTGGATTCTCTCATTCATAGGTATCTGCATCAATCAGCAAAAGGACTCTATTCAACACTCCAGTCCAAAATCTTAGCTGTCCAAAATGTTTTTCCAGCAGTTGATGTATTTTCCAGGAAGGATCCCTTTCCATCCATGAAACACTTGCTGAATTGCTGAGTGTTGACAACGGCTAATTCACTGCTGCTGTCATTCATTTCCTACCTGCCCCTTACTTTGTGCATTTGCTACCCCCTGTGGTCATACCTGCTGTGAATGAGCTGCTAGCTTCTTTTCACAGTGCTACTGTGTAGTACATATTTTCTGTTGTGTTGTGCAACTGAAGATTTGCATCATTTAAATACAATAAGATGTGGACGATTCCTTCTCTGTTTGCTTCTCTTATGGTTCTTGTAGTGAAAATATTATCTCTTCAGTGGACACAGTGGTTACAAGGGAGTACAGAAGCAAGCAACAAGTGCTGCAAATCTTTGTAGCATGTTATCTGTATGTATCCCAAAAGGGGTAGAGTCAACAAATTGGCACCTGTTGTTTACTTAAGAACAGATTGATGGGACAATTTGCATGATTGCATCCTGCTGTTGCAGGTTACCTTTAGGTTTTCCCTTTTTCTCCAGAGCATTCCTGTCTTTGCTACTGCTCTAAAAAAATGAAATAAAAATGATATTTCATAATAACATGATGAATTGGTGACATTGAGGACAAAAATTTGTCATCGTTCTGAATACCTACCGTGTTGGCATGATTATGAGTTTTGTTGGTGGAAGTAATTATATTCACATCAATATCCCACTGAAGATGCAGTGACACGAGGGAGCACTATGACGTGACTCCCCGCTTCCAAATTATTTCCTAGTGTAGCTAATCAAGCAGGTATTATTTTCCTCAATCATGCTTTAGATTAATTGGATTTTGATGGCAGAAATCCCCAATTTTGCCAAGTTGATTCCGTTTTGATTTTCCGACCACGCCATGTGCATCCAGGCTGCTAATGAAATATCATTGTGTAATGATTAATTTCAGAAGCAATTTATTATTAGGCAATCCATGCGGATGTATTCAACTGGTAATCACTGAGTGGCAGTTGTGTTCTAACCTACATTCTGTTTTAAAGAGATTGTGTTGAATTTTCCGTCTGTCTGCCTTGTTGCCGACAAGTTTGTTGTCCTAAGGGCAGTATGTCGCATGTTTCTGCAGCTAAGCTTGAATAATGAATGTGGTCAACAGAAGTTTCGGCTCCCAGTGGTCTTATTTTCTGGACTGATTCAAGCCACAACAGCTTATAGGAGTTCTTTTTCAACTGTTTGCCACTTATGATTTTTGCCACTTGTCAAAATGTTTGCTGTGTGAATAAACATGAAATGTCTTGCTGATTATCAAAATTGCTTAACTACTGGTTATGTATGAAATCGCAATCTAGGCAGAACATCATGTTGGAAGTTTTGCCCTGGCAAATCTCATGTCATATTTTCTATGTACCTGCCAAGATGATGAATCGCTCCTTCCATTTTGAGATTGCCGTTGTTGCTCCATTATTGTGAGCTTCCCGTGTCAATCATTCCCTGGAGAGAGGCTTAACCTACAAAAGACCTTCTTTAACTCGAAGTTGTTGGTTTGGGCCATGGCGCTTGGGACTCTTGGGAAGATCAATTTTGTGCCTCCAAACTTAAAAGGTGATTTTTGAAAATCCTTGACCCAGATCGAAGTCTGATTTCATGGGTCCCGACATTAAATAGCGTTTTCTAAGTGTGTTAAATGTTGCAACATGCGAATCAGAAAGCAATTTCGCCTCTTACAAGGATATGAATGGCCTACAGAAGTACATTATTAATCAGGAAATGAAGTTCAATACCAAGTTAACTAGATGTCGGGAGTGTTACTTAACGTTGTGAATAGGGAAGTAACGAGGGTCAAATTGAACGGTGGAGGGAGAATTGATGAATTCGGGTGACGTCATGTGATAAACCTGCGCAACATTCACCAATCGATTCCTCTCCGCGTCATGTTCAAAATGGCGGAAAATAGGATTGTGACGTCATTCACCCTGCGCACACCATCTTGACCAAACATCCTCCTGTTGAACATCGCCTCGCAAAATGTGTGGAAAAACTTTTTTTATCTTGCCACTTAACGTTCATTTTCTTTTCCAGTTTGATAACTGGCAACGCAGCTTTCTTGACATCCGTATCTTGATAAGGACCCTAATATCAAGTTAGGTACATGTCAGTCTTTAAACGATGTTCATCGACGCAGATTTTAGGGTCGAGGAGACGGTTCTGATTTTGCTTCTACCAATGAACACCAAGAAACAATGAAAGAATATTTCAAAACTGCCAGGGATCAATAACACATGTTAGTCTTTTTATGTACTTATTACCATTCCTACTGTTTTATTGGAGTCACAGCAGAGGCATAAATTGGCAACACTTTGCCCGGTTTGAAATTCTGGAGATCAAACTTTGCCCGGAGACTGTTTGCCAACCAAGTCATGAATCCCCGTGATTGTTGCTGATTGTGATAACAAATTTGTTCGAGGCTGCCAGTAACGTTGACTCTTATCTATTAGACCGGAGTCTACCGTTAATCATGACCAAAGAAGACATAATTGCTTACATTGAGCCAGGATTAGGATCACACGTTCTTAAAACTCCACAAACACCTGAAGGCTGTCTTGAATACCGATTTATTTAGGTAGTCCTTCCGTATGGTGAATACCTGAATAGTGTCTTGTGTTAATGGTAGAATTTAGCACCCATAAACCTTTTAATAGGTTATATATTCACTGGCCTCTGCCCCCCACTTCTAGATTGGTTTCTTCCTGAATTACTGTAAAAATTGAGATGAACAAAAGAATTGTGAATGGTGTCTACAGTGATGAAAACAGCAGCCTTGCTTTCGGGATAAGTCAATTGTTATTGTAAAAAGGGGAATGTTGAGAAGGTAAGCATTGATCGTGTTCTACAACTAACTGGATTTGTACAAAGAAACTGTCATTTCCTCGGATATCTTTGCGGATAACAAAGTTCAAGTGCAATGCCGTTTTTATTGATTTCATGCAGGCGCGTCTACTTCTTCCATCTCAGCAACCGGAGCTCATCTTGTATCCATTTCACGTTTTATTTGGCGAAGAAAGTTTTATTATTATGCAGTTTTCCACAATAAAGCTGGAGGCTTGAGTCGTGTTTCAAACCTCCGCCTACACACGGCCGATTCGTGCCCACAGTCTCGATGGACAACTCCCCTGCGCAGCATCTGTTGATCCGCGGCTTTCATTTGTCATGTGTCTCCTCCCACTAACCGTGAGCGCTAACCGGACTGCATTCTCCACCGAGCCTAACAAGTATTCATTAGCCAGACTGTAAGACGATAGCAACTGGTGTGGCGTTATGTACCAACCCGAACCTTTAATTGTAAAGCAGTCGTCAGTCCCAAGAAAGTAGCCATCCGTTTCCAGCGCTGCCCCGCGGACTTGCACCGTGGGGCTTACCCATTTGTTGCTTATCTACCCAACGTTTCGGGGAGTCTGGGACACCACAAAGAGCGTGCGTGGGCTGTCAGCCCCGACAGATAGGGACTATTCGTCGGCATTTGACGTCTTTTGGGACATGTCTATGGCCATTAATGTACTTCGTATCGGTATATTAAATCGGCGGTAAATTGCGGTGCATGGCTTTTTGTCATACACAATGTTTGAGTGACGATTTGGCTAGCCTCTTTCAATTTGTAGTTTTACCATAAAACAGTGAGGATGGTGAGGTCATATATCCATCAGCCGTTGGCATTATGCTCGCCTAGAACTTATCTTAGTCTTCATGGCCACGAAAATGATGTCACGCACAAATCTAAGCCCTTTAGGGAGGCCATCGGACGCGCTCTGTACGATACAGATAAACCTGTACCACGCCTATCGCCACGATCCAGGCATATCAATGAACGTTTCGTCCGTCCGGTAGAAACGTTTTTTCCTCGTTATGAAACCCCTTCATCGTGTCTTAGTTTCCCGAATCCCCGCCGGACCATACCACAAGGGCTATAATTTCATACATTTGATTGGAAACAGTCCAGGATGGCCATTGATGAGATTTGCTGACCTATAGCCCGACACTATCAGAATCGCATGCATCACAAACCGGTTTATTGGTCCACGGTAGCTTATCGATGCCATGGTCTGGGTCTGCCTGATGGAGGTTGTGGGTTTTGAGTGGAGACAAATGCAGCCGTATCGTGGGAAGGGGTCGGCGTCGAAACCAGGTTCTGAAATGAAAGTTGTTGTCGGCCATTAAGGTTCAATTCAGAGTCTGCCCCAGCGCGATGCTAATTGATATGAACATTGGTTTGTATTTATCCAATATAGAAGTCTGTAAGCGCCTCGTACATCCTTGGTTTCCCCATTCTATTGATGTGTACGTCTTGAATATCAGTCAGCATCTCACTTGACGCACACTTCCCCATACACCCCATCCGCGTGGCACATAGTTCACTGTCCCTACTGCACTTCTGGGTCTCCATTAAGGTTTTTCCCTGTAGAACATCACAGGAAATGCAGTTCAAACCGTCCACCGGGCCAAGCCAACCTCACGTCCACCGGCATCGTGCGGGTTCGGTCAGGGAGGAGGGCCCAGACGTCCGCCTCCAAATTGGATTGAGTGGATTTAATCAATCCTGGCCGTTCAAGCAAGAAATTGGGATAAGATACTCGCGTTGCTACCCGTGAATACAGATAGGTAAATGACCGCGGTGCCTGGCCGCTGTCCGGCTGTGTAGGGACGGAGTGAGGTGTGTGGGCTGCACGGTTGTCATGTGGTATTTACCGCTGCGATGACAGGGTAGTACAGTAACCACCACGCAGTGTCAAACTGCCGTCCTATTCTTCAGCGCGTGGCGCCCTGACAAGCTACAATGCGTTCTAGGGAACCTTTCTGGCAAGAAACTGAATGCACCCGTACAGTACACACCTTCGGTATGGAAGGAGAGGGATAAAGAGAGAATGATCAACAATTTTGCACTTTGTCGAAATAGGTGGAATTTAAGGTTTGGAAATCATGATAATGGAAGTTGAAATATAACCATGGACAGCATCTATCACAACATAATTTAGAAGGTCCAACCGCCCAGCTGCGCGTGGTGACATACTCGCCCCCGTGGTTAACAAGCTTACCTTCCGACCAAAAAGGTTACATATGGGTCTTAAGCTAAGCCTACATGATTCGCACGTTAATGTCAGCGATCACCGGTCTGTTGTGAAGGTCTAATACGTGATCAGCTTCCTGTTTAAGGTAATCTTTCAACTTCTGAGTATATAGCCTCCAAGTAGCAGGCATCGTGGCCGCAGGTAGTATGTGCTGCTTGATCACTGGACGGCTGCACAGAAACCTGATACAGTCAGAAAACAGCACGTCATGAGCCCCAATAAAACCCAGAACCGAAGCCTGCGCTGGATGCTACCTTCTGTTGCCATCGGTTCGCCCGTTTGGTATAGTTAAGTACATAGGGCCGAACCTGGGCATTCCGGTCGTATTAACGCAACCTCAGTCGCCAACACATCTGCCTAGTAAGTTTTGTTTTGCTTGGCATCTTCAGCGCTGTCTAGTGAATGTATAAAACTTCTTAATCAATACTCGCCAGTCTGTGAACTTAATTGCCTTATTAGAAGGCCAAATCACGCATTTCATGTCTTTCAGAACTTCCTCTGAGTTGAAAACATCGTTTAGCGCTCTGGAGTGGAACATAGCTGGCAATGCCCGAGGACCCCCCAAGCATCGCACCTATCCGGAGTCACAAGCTACTTGAATTAGTCATACCACCTGTAGGATTCGTTCGCTGCAGCTGCCGCTTCATCTCGGCAATGGGCATAGTTGCCAACGACATTGGTCATTCCGAGGGCATTGCATTGGAAGTGGTAACAAATTACTACCTCAGCCAGTAGGTACCGTTGGATGTATCCATTACCTTAGAGAAATTGTAGTTCGTTGACACTACTGTCTTCACTTTCATTTTTCTGTAGAAGATGCTACCAGTACTGGATGAGGTGTCGGGTGATATTGATGAACACTGGAGATGGATCATGTAGTTAAGAGTGGCAGTGTTGGTTGCCATATGGTGAAATGTTATCACGCCATAAAAACACTTCAACACCTCAGCCTCAAACCTTCGTATTGGTGCAGACAGCACCATTGTCTCCAATCATTGTACGTATCAGTGTTGTCGAATGTCACCTCTTTGTTTCGCACTGTAATGTTTTAAATGCTCTCAAAGCCTTCAATGGATGCCTCTCAGAGTTTATAATTCTAGTCCTTCTCACGTTGTTTCGTCGGTCTGTATTAACCCTACATGTACGTTTCCTCGGATACCTCATCATTTTGATATTATACCAGGAATCTACTCGCACTTCATTAACTTCTATCTATAAACTTTAACTCAAAACCAATAAAAAGTTGAGTCGATTCTAAAAGCCTGGCGGTGATGCACCGGTGAGCAGCAGACAATGGCGCCACTCCGTACTTCGCCCGTCTGCGTCCTACCTTAATTGCGTCTTGCTGTTCCGCTAGCCTGGCGAACAGACTTTAGGAGTGGCGTGGGAGGATGTGCTGATAGCCAGGTGAGGAAACCTCCAGGAGCAGGCTTTGTGAAGGCTATACGCCAGGTAGAGCCAGGTAGTTTTCCCGAAAGACTTGGAGGTTGTTTTTACAGCCTGCTTGAGCTGACTTCGGGAGCGGTACGTAAGTGTTTCCTGGCGGGCTTTGTGAGGGTTTCCTGCGCCAGGGTAGTTTTCCACAGCAGGCTTTAGAAGCGGTACAGGAGGGTTTTCCTGATATCCTACTAGTCTCCCTGAACCCGGGCAGGCTTTTGGTGGCGGGTGGAAGGGTTTTTCTGATAGCGGCCAGCCATCCTCCTCGAGCTGAATTCGGAGTAGGCGGGTGGGTTTGCTGTGGTATTTCGTAAGGCCTAAGGAAAGCAGTTTGCGCAGCGCTCCGATAGAGTAGTTTCGACGTGATGCTGTATTAAAGTGGTTATCTGTGAGAACTTGAGTTGAAGGATTTCTCTGTGTAACAAACCTTCATCTTGAAACCTCCTTACACGGACGCTATCAGACGCACTTGGCATTACAACAGCTCGCAAAACTGCAGTCAAAAGCAGAATTGGAGTAGCGATGTGCTGTCCGAGTGACGTCAGATCGATGCTTTCTCTAGATGTACATGATTATGTATCTGAATCTGTATAAATCAGTCCGTATAACCGCCCCTTGGCGTAATACCCCGGCTTAGGTTGCCGATCACACCTCCACAAATGCTGCTGAGTTATAGCAGCTACAAACCTGGAATGATAGGTTGTCATAGCCTAAAACGGAGTAAAAGCTTTGAGGGATGGTGATGTTTTTACGGGGTATAATGATTGATAATTGATATCATCCATAACCCTTTAGTTTCAAACCGTCGTTCATCACTGACTCTTCCCGTGCTACGATACCTTTGTGATGCATACATGCTGATAAATTTGAAAACGATAGTAACTGTATCTTATCGTTGGAGTCAAATGCGATTCTTTCCAAGTTCACAGTTCCACATGTGCTAATCACTGAGGATGACCAATGTGTGTCATTTGGACCGGAATCCTTTCGGCAATTCTGGTCTCTCTGCCGTTACTTATGAGGCCTATGTCTGCTTAAGCGAACCTGCGTGGCAATGGAGATAATACACGTCTGTCTCTTAGCGCATTAAAGTGCCATCCCCGTGATGTATAGAACTGCGTCTTGCTTCAGATACCGCCGCAATGACAAATGGCGCCTTGTCGGTTGTGCGCTCCAAGACCCATTCACTCGCAGCAGATATCTGTAGCGGGCTCCTTGTAACGGGGCTGTTAGCTCCAAAGTACCTTGCAATGGAAGTCTGGAAGAAGGATGCCTTGCCCTCGGGGAGACGAAGGAGAGGGCAGATGAATATTCCGCGTGTGAGGTGGCCATGAACTTGGCTCGAAGTGCAGTTCTGTTCTTCAATTCACATGTCCTATCAGTGACAAGGTGTTTTGTATTTTGCGGCTCCTATGAATTAAGATTATTTACACAAATATTGAGCCAGAATCAGAACACCCAAAAGGAATTTTCTCCACCTTTGTTACATGTACGTTATCTATATTTGCGGTGGGATTGTCGACATTCCTATCCTATAATGTTTAGAAAAGGGTTGAGATAATACAAATACATTGTGTCCACAAGACAGAGATATCATTATGTGATATCACAAAATAACCCTCATATCCAGCCGACAATGTGCTCCCAAATATGCGTTGATTACACCGTATGGAGAGATAAGATAGGGCGTATATTAAAATTAGCTGACTAATCTCTGTAAATATTAGCCCCGTTACACTCAACATACTTTGATGTCTACCCCCTGTCGAGATGCGTAATAGTTCCCTGGGGACGAGAGCTTGATGACCGGGAACGACGGGCGGACCGTGTCATTGGGAGTGCTTGCTGTAAGCGCCACGATGGTCCGTGTTACAATTTTATTGACTCTGTAAGTCGCAAACATCATTACGCTGTCGCTACCAATTACCACCCGCTCTTCATCTGTGTTACAATAAGTGGAATGTCAAATTTTTGCCTGTGACCGTGCCCTTAGAGAGTCTTTTTAGTGATTTGGTACTCCGTCAATGACGTGGGGTCGGGGTCCCTTGTGAGTAAAATATAACCGCGGACTAGGGAGGGGGCCCACAAATATTGATTAGGTGCATTAATGTAAGACCATTAAAAAGGAGAGAACGTCAATTTGGTGCCAGTTGCTTTATTGTGTGCGTTCCCGAGAGACTGGCAATTATGTTTGTTGTAATCGCCTTTGTGAAGAGAAGACTGTTCAAATCTACATTGCCGTATAATGTAACGGTTGTAAATGTTACAATAGAAATTTCACAAGCTATAAACTTTTTTTCAAACTCTATTTGATTACCATAGCCGTAGTAACGGTAGCATAACAACAACCAAAATATTTTCAGATCATTACTTTGAAAGTTGTTAACACTTGACCAGCTTTGCGGCATAAATAACTTTAAATGTTTGCCAAAGCAAATTCAAAGGTTCAGAAGATTGCATGGTCAGAAAACTGGGGGAGGGGGGCAAAGAGGTGGCACATAAATGTGATTGGTTGTTTCGAAAAATAGTCTTATGCCTAATAGCAAACGATAAATCCCCAGGTTTGATCATGGATCATTTGATGCTGATGAAGTAAGGGTCATTAAGCCTCGGTACGGCTTGTGTAGTGAGTAAATCTGAGCCCGTCTCCTCGCGGGGGTTTGATGGCGGTCGTTACCACCTAACGATGAAGCAACGTTCTGAAGCAAACAAATTGTAGTGCCGAGTTTAGAGACCTCTCCGGGCCATTAGAGGTTTCTGAGCAGGAAGTGCTTTCGTGTCGAGATTGCTTCCCTTTGCCCCTAACCTTGAAAGAGGGATGGGTTTCGCTGTGTAAGTAATCTTGCATCTTTCCTACAAATCGCTACTTTGTTAAGATGCTGGCTGTGACGTCAGTAGCATGAATAAGAGATGGCGTTTAACTGACAGACAATACAGTTCGCTCAGCCCGGTAACATCTTCAAAGCGCACATACTTTTATTGCCGAGACACAAGGTCGATAACACGTGTGTTTAAGATAAGATCTGCGTCAATAGTTCCGCGCTGACGTCTGGAATCCAAATCATTGACTACGCAGCAGTTTTCAGGACAGGTAGAGCTGGAATGTACACCTGGACACACTGTGCATCAACTCATGGGTAGTGGTGCGGATCGGTCCGGCCGGACCGGTTCCGGACTTGTAAAACGTTTAGGTTCAAGTCCAAAAAAACCTAAACGTCTGGAAACAAGTCCGGACTTGAAAAAAAATTCTCTAACTCATACACTCCTTTTTGTTTTAAACCATCTTAAACCATCCTTAGATCGTGAAATTTGCACTAGAAAAATATTAAAACATTGCTGTTTTTGTGTTTATAACTGAACTTTTGTGTTAATTACTGAGTGTATATTATTCTGTATATATAGTTTTCAAATTACGTGTAAAATATCTGCCAATATGCAATTTTACATGTAACACGAAAAAATATTCCAAAATTATTGTTCAGGTCCGGACTTTCAAGTCCGGACCTGAACCTAAACCTCTGGACTCGAGTCCGAACCTAAACCTAAACTCGGCTTTAGATCCACACCACTACTCATGGGGAAGAAGAAGTTTTGATATATGATGATTGCAGACCGTGGCCGATGTCATATTCATGGCAACTTTTAAAAGAACTTTTATCAACTGGGCTTTGGGGCATCATGCTGACATGTAGTTCCACGTGAAGGATTATTCAAGGCGGTCTATAGTTGTAATATCAGCTTGGCACAATGTAACGTTAGTACATGTACATGTATTTGGTAGCCTCCACTCTGACTAAATGCTTGTTTCAATGAGCAACGGAACAGCTCTTGTGTACAATCTGGTTTTGTGAAGTGGCCGCCACACTATTTACAGCAGTGACTTTCCGTGTCTGTGGTTCAACCGTCTTAAGGCGCGGGGAGGTTACGGAGCCTGAGACATATCTGCGACGCTCTATCTCCTGTCACGTTCGCAGTCCTACACGCACGAAGATGCAAAGTTTGTGGACGTTCTTCACGCATGCGTAGACAACCATGACCACCTGTTCCGGCTCTCAACACATCTACAAGGCCATTGCGATAACGTCTGTCATACACCGCCGTTCTACCGGAACCCAACAGGACGCTTGTTTGCAGTCCTATGCATATGTGTGTCTAACGACATATGCTCCTGCTCAAAGTTCAACAATGCTGAACATGCCCTGAGCGCCACAATATTGCATACTATAAGATGACGTGTTAACTTGCATCGGATCAATGATCAGCAACTTGAATATTCAACATGTAAGCATACAAACAAGCCATCTAGGTCTTGTAGGAAGATTCATCAAATGCAGTCAATAAGGTTTGCTGATATAAGTCGCCTTGCGTCTTTGAGGATGCCCTCAGCTGTCAGGTACGTCCACCGAAGTGACGAACACCAATTTCTCGAAGTCCTCCAGAGAGTCAAAATATTGACAGTCAAGAGAGCTTGGCGAGGTGGTCTTCATGCCAGGATGGTCGCCTTGCCCCCGGGGCTGCCCCGACTCTAAGATATTTGTTCTCTTGTTTGATGGATGGATCAGTTAACTTGGTGTGCTCGGGGTGGTTTTGCCGCCGGAGATGTGCACAAACAAGCGGTGATAACGGCGGGAAAACTGCTGCTGGACGTGACCTTGAAAAGTGACCTTTAAAATCCACTCGTTCAGTCCTGATTCTACAGCTGATATCGCCCGAAAGGGAAGGATTGCCTGACAAAGGTTCATCAGATAGTCTTACTGCACCGTTTGAAGGACAAGAACTTGGGACAGCATTCTGCATTTCTCCCAGCATGCAATGCGCGCTGTCCACAATGGCGCGAAGTTGATCTAAAAACCTCTGGGCACAAAGTTATGCCCCTGACACCGATGTTTCAAACCAACCACGCCAGAATATTGATATCAACTTCATGCAACAAGTCTTCCGTCACAAATGGATACATCTGATATTTCATTAAGTCTCTTGGTTGTAGATTAAAGTTCATTTGTAATGATGCTTAGAGCAGAAGAGTATGCTTTGTTGAAATTCATTTCCACCACCAACACCGTTCCTTGCGCAGATACTTATAATGATATGGTCTTACGTATGTGGTAAAGGAAACGACACCCGTTTACGCTAATGCCACGACCCAAACTCAGTCTAAAACCATCACACTGAGCGAAGCATTTTCTTCTACAAAAAACATGTATGAGAAAACGACATTTGGAGTTCTAACGTTAACGTTATATAGCTTGAACTTTGAATTTGAATTTCCAGTTCTATAGCTTGAAAGGCCAAGTGCACGTTGTGACCTTACCCTCCTCCCCGTGATGATAGATTAGACCTGGCTAATAACAACGAGGAATATATGACGGCCATAAATTATTTAGAGGTGCCAATATCCTCCCCGGACCCTGTCAGGCGTGTCATACGGGCGTGTGGAACACACGTCGCCGTCACATGTTGCAAGGGACGGCCATTTGTATCGTCTGATGTAGCGCAGAACGTTCATAGCTAGCGGGACGCTTACTACAGCTTTGGCGATCGATAGACATTTTATTATAACATCTCAACACCTGCCAACGCGTTTAGTACGTCGCCGAAACGGGTCTGTTTGAAATAAAGCTTTCATAATGTCTTGTAAGTTGTAAATGTAAGGTTACTTTGTCTAGCACAGCAGACATCTTAGATTTAACCAGATGAGCCTTGAGAAACTGTGGGTTTTGTTTAGTATTCACGACATTGCCCCGGTTGTCTGCGCACCTCTTATCACAGGGCGGAAGTACCGACGTCTGTACGACGGAGCGTCGCTCAGGTACCACGCAGCTGAAGTTTTACATTCGAGATACCCAGTCGGGATTTCAGTAGCATTAAAGTTAATAAGACCGGCGTCTAGCCGCATGATTTTCCGTCAAAGTAAGAAATGCTGCCAGACATGAAGGCCACGGAATCACGCTGTTTATACACCTCTGAAGCAATTTGCCGTCTTCGCAGACTTGGCCTTGGAATGTAGGTCTCGGTATGAATTTGTAACGTCTGAAAGCGAGTTTTATATGCGCTCTTCATCTACAGTGCAATTTGTTCCAGGTACAATTTTCAATATTTTTACTCATCTAGAACAGAGTCAACTGACTGAGGAACTAAGCAGTTTTGATTTTCCTGTAACCATAAAGTCTCGTCTTTTACTTACATAGCCTGAAATTGCAATTCTATTCGTCCTCAACCCTCCGTGACTCTCGGTATATCTATTCTGTCACTGTTTTACTTACACAGTCTCGCATGTTAAAAACCCTTCGTCTGGCACTCCGCCCGTAGAGTGACAAACCCCACCCTTGGCGTGTGAAACTTCAATTCTTTATTCTAGGAGCGCGCTGCTCTGAATGTTAACACTTCCATCTGGCAACTGAATTGTTGATTTCATTTGCTAAAAGCTCGGACGCTTTAGTTTCCTTTTCGCCAACGCTAGCCGTGCTCTGAGGTCATTGTAATGCACATTGCATTCGACGGCTAGCAGATGAAATAAATGGGCAGTCTTGCTTGGTTGCCGACTGGACGAAACGTTGGCACTGTGACCGGAATGAGGAATGATCACGGCCTCCTCTCTCACAACAGACGCACTGCTCTGTCTTTCAGCAACATCCCTTAAGCAAATTACCGAGGATGGGTGTTAACAAATATTAAATACACGTGAACATGAGTGAAAACAAATTCGCTTGACGGCACCACAAGAGACGTGCTCTTACGTCGAAGATATCTCAAGAGGATACTGGCGCACGTTGTGACGTCACTACTCCCCAGCCCGCGCAAAGCCCCTGTCCCGTCAATTCATCTCGTAAGTCCAAAAGCTCCACGTTTTTATTGCTTTTAGAGTCGCGGAGGAGTCTTGACCCTGGGAGTCAGTCTGCTAGAACTCGGCTTTTAAACAACCACTTGTAGTCGCGGCCGCGTGATTCGTCCATCTACGACCTTAAAAGGTGGATAACAGAGTTACTCCCGTGTACAAGTTCATAAATGATGGCGCATGTCCCTCAGGGGAGGGCAAATCTCTTACTCTCGTGCGAGTGGGGATTTCTGGGATACGAGACCTGAGGTGACCTCTGACCTTACATGACACGGGGATGAGGGATGAGCTAAAGTCGATGGTTCTTATTGTGTGACATTTTGATCCTAGATCGCCGGAGTGGGTCTTAATGTAGTTTTTCCCTTCAGGGTGTGTTTGGATTCAATTTCCTTGCAAAGTTTCTTAGATTGGACAGCTCGTAGAGGTTCGAATGATCAGGGATACTGTAGTGTAATGTTATAAAGTTGTAAAAAGGATAAACACACCGTACCTGCATTCTCATTTGATGATGCAATTAGATGGTCCATTGTTTCATTCTTATGACAAACCTCAGTTATGCCTCGTACAACTTGACTTGTACACTAAGTCCCCTTAAGAATATTTCCCATTCTTATGACTCCTGTGACGCAACGACAACTCTGTAGCAATCGTGGCCACGCTGTGTTGATAAGACGATGGCTTAGTGGCGCACTAGTACAGCAACATCGCTTTGATTTCCTTCTTAAGGACCCCATTGTTCAAATATCAACGTTAGAGGGCGTTTAGGGGTGACGAGAAGGCAGGGTAAGCTCAGTAAGCTGGGTTATTCATCACTGGAAGAAACTGCTAGCAAACGTTTTGTCCTCGTAGTCCACCTTCTTTTGGATAGTCTAGAGGAGCGCTTTTCATACATTCATAAACCAGGACCTTGTCGGAATCATTCAGTGTGCGGTGTCTGCGTGCGTTCTCACAGCTGTCATACATGGCTCCGTCCTTACTTCTGTATTCAGGCAGCGTTGTGGACTCAATACTTCATCCTTTTGCTCTATGATATACAATCAGATACAGACTGAAGTGTTCCCACGTTTTCCCAAAGCTAAAGCCCGCCTCTCACTGGACCCGCGGCACGCTGGCGGCGTTGCTGCGGCCGATCGAATTGACAAAGCACTTAACGAATTTCATCAACAAAAAACGAATCTTTTTAAGTTCTGTGTGTTTTCTTGTCTTTTTGGTCATACTTGTATGTTTTGAATGATATTTCCATTATAAAGTCAAGGGTAAGACAAATCCAGTTTAGGACGCAGCGACGCCGCCAGCGTGCCGCGGGTCCAGTGAGAGGGGGGCTTAAGACACCATGCATGGAATGATAAGCTGTAACAGTTGTTCTCTGTGTTCTCTACAACACTAAGGATCACGACAAACATGTAACGTTATGTCACCTTTAGAGTCTTCATAAAGTGACAAAATAAAATTGATCTCGAAGTTGGGCGGATGTTTCACTGAATATGTTAATCTTGAAACATGCTTCTTTCTGAAGACTATACATGACGTATGAGACCCAATTTGGGTTGATTAAACTTATTGAAGAACTCTACCTGAGAGTGACATACCGGACATTCTTCTTAATTGCACTGAGTGAACATCGCAATAAAAACAAACATGTAGCGTTTCATTATGATATATAGCTTTGTGTACGAATGTGTGCGTAAGTGTCGTATGTGTGGAAGATGTGTGGAAGACCCGTGGATGTGTGTGGTTAACGACACGTGTGTAAACGACATACGAAGAGGTGTAAATTGTCAATGAATATGTGAGGACGATCCGTAATGTTATTTGTGTGGGTAGATGATAACACAGGCACGTTAGTGGGTGACGTATGAATGTACGTCATGATGACACACAAATGTGTGCGGTGAGATGTATACTAATCAGAGGCCGTATCTAAATACTGAATGAAAAATGGCTTTCCTTTAGTCGCTCTTGTTATCTCCATCGGAAATTGATAGTCCCGATCTTTCCTGTACAGTCTAGCGATGTATTCTCTCAGGGTTTGAGGAGAAACATCCCACGTCATTTGCTTTAAAGTAATGTTGGACGAACCTTACTCGATACACGGCCACAAGTGTTTATGGATCATCACAAAATTACAGTCATGTAGTTAGTTTATGCAAGGAGGTTCACCTCCCTGGTTTATGATAGATGTTGGATTGCACGGATGCAAATTGGGGTTTGATGATCTTTTTCTTCATTTTGCGTGGGCTTCTCCAGAAGAATTGTTCCCTTGTGTTTTCATTGACGAGATATTAATTCCACTCCGGACATCACTGACAGTCCAGCCTGGGTTTGCTCGCATATAGCTTCCGACATTGTGGACGAGGGGAAACGCATTACCTGTGCACGGTGAGAAAACCGGAGACTACGAAGGTCATGCTATCGTAATCCATCATCCACGCTCCATGACCCAAATATGATGAAAACACAATACTTCGAAATTTCAATTTCTGAATCTCCTACTTCAGACAGTTTATACAATATAATTTCGTTTGCAACACTATGAAGACGGCCCAGAAACGGTCCTCCACATAGACATGGCGCCACTCAACATCCATCCCCGTAAGGGATGTCGGGCTTAGCAGATGCCGTCTCTTTCCTGGAAAATGGAAGAGGAATCGATCGACGCGACAAACTTTCCTCGCGGCACCCTGACTAGCCTTTCCTAGGTAATTTCCCGTAACCAACCAGCAGTTCCGTTGTCACAAAGCTATCTGATTAACTACACTACGATTCATCCCCTACCTGTAAGGAGTGTATGTCATTGCGATTTTCACACTGAATTTGTATTTAGCATTCAGTATGCTAGGTTACTGATTTTTATCTCCATGCAAAATGGAGATATAGTTTTGGGTGTGTCTGTCTGTGTGTGTGTGTGTGTGTGTGTGTGTGTGTGTGTGTGTGTGTGTGTGTGTGTGTGTGTGTATGTGTGTGTGTGTGTATGTGTGTGTTTGTGTTTCTGCACTACTGTCGACAGCATAACTCCAGAACCTCTGGATGGATTACGCTGATATTTGGTATGTGGGCAGGTGTTGTAAAGCCGAAATTCAATGTCGATTTTGTTGTTTTCGTTTCAAATTTGTCCCCCCAGATCACAAATCCGTTCCTGTTTCGTGTTCGGTTAGTTATTTGGCCAGAGTCCACGGGAGAGTTAATTTACAAATGGATGCAATCCCCGCACTTTGGCGATACACACCCACTCACATTTCGTGATAAATTTTGGCGTTTCCATCCTCTCTAGAGTTCCGTTACTCTGCAGTTTTTCTGACCCGTGTCGGTTTACAATCCTCCTCCCTCCACAAGCATCAATCATAGCCCGCGCCACTTCGACGCAATTTGCCTAATTTGTGATCTCTCCCTTGGATATTACTCCAGACATACGATACAGAATATAGCTTTACGATCGGGGCGTTGGGGGAATATGTTTGGAGATTTTCAGTGAGAACATAAGAGGTTTTTTACGTCATGGCGTCTTTAATCACGACTCGATCTTCCTATAAATATTCACCTATCATCCTTTGTTTCAGAATATCATATGCATCCTCCTGCTACCAGACAAGCAGTCTTTCCGGCAGCATACAGCGCATAATGAGCATCTTATTCTTCTTGTTTGAAGATCCACACAAAAACATATCGATAGTACGTCCTAGAGTTGTATGCGCCGCACACGTTTATAGTGAATTCGGCAACTGCCTATTTTGTTACTCTCCAAGCAGAGCTAGGGTTTCGGCTGGTTTTTAACGTGTTTTTAGGCGTTTTTGTCATGCCTTCTACTTTGTCATCGTTTTTGTTGTGTCGCAAACCCAAGCTCAACTTACTTGGGTTTGCGACACAACAAAAACGATGACAAAGTAGAAGGCATGACAAAAACGCCTAAAAACACGTTAAAAACCAGCCGAAACCCTAGCTCTGCTTGGAGAGTACGTTTCCAACACAATCGCTTGAGAAAACTAATCGGCAGCTCGTTTGGCAAAAATTACCTTGCAGGCCGCTTGGCCAATTAGGTATCGAGGGAAATGCTTTGGTAGTCGTTTCGTTGTACGATAAGAAACATGGGGGAAGCGTACTTGTGTTCTGAAGATTGTGAGTTTTTCTTTATCATCTGTGTACTTTATCCCAGGCCCTGACGGTAAGACTGAAGGAATGTGAAATTGCAATGATGGATGATAATGCAGCACTTAAGACTACGCCGCGGTATCACTAACTGCGTTGTAATTAAGGTTGCTACGTCCGAGGATTATGTGGCTTAAGAATGTATTGAAGATTTTGTGAGAAAATTGCACGAGAAAGTTGATAGATTTTACACGTTTATTCTGTAGATTAAATTCCAACGCAAGCTCGTCAAACCCGATAGAAATAATGTTTTTTTTGTCTGTTTGTTGTATTCTTTTACTCTCATTTTCACCTCCGTCTGTTTGAAATATGTGCATTTTCTTATTTCGATATATCATTAAGGAGGCACTTCTACTGCGAAACGATGAATTAAGATTTTTCTATGCGCCAGCTGCTTGAATTACAAGGTGGTTTCATTTGATATAGACATGAGTTTAATTACCTTCAATTTCTTCATATATGTTTTTCAATCGCAAAATTCTTACGCTTCATCGTAAATCTTTATGACTATGCCTGTTACGGTTTTGAATTGTAGTCTACCTATAAAAAACTTCGGCAACCTATATTGGCACCTTTGGTTAGTTTTATTACCTTTAAACGAGTTTTATTTGCCTTTTGCTCCCTATAGAAATTTTATGGCGCCGTGTGAAGTGTTTGGACGCGGCTGGGGATCCCCGCGCAGCCGCACTGCATGGCTCCTTACGTGCAGAGATGGGGGTCAGCCACCTTTAGCCACGCGGGTGGTCGTGCGGGAACGGAGAGCTAACGAGATACGTGAACTTGAAAACGTCTCGAATTCCCGGAAGGAACCTTGGCGTGGGGGAAACGTCACGCCTGGAGTGACATTGGCGCTGGGTGGAGTCAAAAGTTGTAGTCACGATTCGACCGATTCTAATCAAAACTCTCGGCGCTCCATCCGTCTTCGTACACACACGCGAACTTGACGTGAGGTTTATTAGAAATCACGTATCATCACCATTGACAAAATGCCATTACCCTCCCTCCCGTACAAATATCACTGCCATGTATTTTGCACCGCCACCCCATATAATCAATGGTCTAAAGGGACGAACATTTTACCGGTCGAACTTGTAAATGAAAGTACGCTGGGTGATATTAAAATGATAAGTATTTTTTACTGATTCACGACGCGTGCTTTGGTATGATGGCGTATATAGGGGTTGGGCCAATCCAGCGAAGCGCACTTGATTAAGAGTTCCCGTCAGAAGTAGTGGGTGTTTAGGGTTCATAAATTGTTGGCACGCCAGGGAAGAAGGATTTACAGGGTTTGAGTGGAAATGTAGGCTGGGTAATGATAACGGAGGTGGGGAGATACAAGTGTGTCATCCGTAATGTGGTTGGAAATAGCCTCTTTTTTCTATGGTGACAAAAAAGGAAGAAAATTCGTCACCATAAAACTCGGTTAACCTAACATCCCACAAATTATTTACTCATTTAGTATTCATCAGAATAAGATACATCATGTATATGCTATGTTTCCCCACTTCACACACCTTAGTAATACAGACAAATGTATATTTCTGATGCGTTTAGACAAACCTTTGATTATGAAACATGTCTGCTTTTTCATTTTTACTATTTAATACAAAGAAACGAGAAGTCGAATTCACTTAGATTACAATCCTTGTATCAACTTGACAATGTATTCATGTATCTGTAAACTATATTTTGCTGTGACCTATTATAACCTAATGGGTATATTATGCACTATAAAGGTCTTCATTCATTTCAGTAATGTCAAGCATGCTGTTTTACCGAACAATTGAGTCATTTCTGCACTACATCACGTTTGCCTGTGGCTGGGCACCACCGTCAAACATGCCATTTTGCATGATTTATAGCAGCCGCACCCATCATTTCATTAGGAGGAAGAAAGCCGAATAAGATTACAGGTGAACGCAAAAGAGCCATGCATCAGAGAGGGATAGAACAGGGTTCCGGATTTCCCGCCTTTTCCTCACCCGTCCGAACCCTTCAATATCAGACGACATTCGTGCGAAACGAGCACAGCTTACCACTGCCTGTCTCCAATTTATTGGGGAGATAGAAATCCACCTCCCTCCCTAAAATGCGGTATTTCTTTTGATAAAAAAAATCGACGAAAGGTACGGATAGAGTACCTACTGCCGTATAGACGGGTGTGACGTATGTAGGCAGAGCAATATCTGCGCACACGCTGCCGGCTCAGAGCCATTGAGCTGTGCCGTTACTTGTGGGTATATCAGTATCGAGCCAGTGTATTTTCTCATTTTGCTACCACACTCGGCATCTATTGACCTGACTTGTGAGGTGTGTCTCGTTGCATACAGATTAGAGAGCCCACATCGAAGCCCGGACAGGCACGGCGGCACCGGGAGAGAGAGAATGCTTTCCCGCCTTTCCGTCTGGCTCCTGATGTTCACTGAGCAAGATGCGGAGGAGAGCAGACCTAGCTCTACCTGCACTCTCCGTCTCTCTTTAGCGGAGTGATACGCTAGGGTTGTACGAGTAATTTCGGACCGTTCTGGAAAGTGGGTATACGTTTCCGTTTTCACACTGAGCGAAACGCTGCAGAAAAGGACAGACTGTAGCGTAGTGAGTCATGCTACAGCGTTTCTAAATTCCATTGGAGGTGGTCCAGCGACTAACACTGCGTTACTTGTGTACCGGTCGTGGCACGGGCTTCATTTCAGAGGTAAGGCGTTTAGTTCCTTGGGAACGCCTTGTAATTCTTTCAATTTTCTCGTAGCCACGAAGAGATAGTCATAATTTGGTTAGACTCGTATCTAGATTTATGGTGCGCAAAGCGACGGTTGTAACGGGATGGATGTAATACAGGTAAGGGCCTGCTAAAGTCCATCGCCAACAAGAACCTGCGCTTCCACTTGCAATTTGGTTGATGAAAAAAGGTCCTCTGGGTCCGTGTTGGACTGATGAAGTGAGATTGGAATCCACAGTATTCGGTAGAAGGGATCAGTGAGGGTTTCAGTTATTACTAGAATCCATCGCTTCGAGTTCTGCGTGCTTACTTCGCATATATGTCACTCAGCCAGAGGAAAATCCCTCACTTAACTCATTATATAAGATTGGGGGTACCGACTAAGTAACTTATTTCAGTTTCTAAAAGCATATACTAATTTCCTGATGCAAAAACCCTGAGCGTGAGGTGTAAAAAGGAATAGGACTTTTGCCGGGCGTTGTCCTAAGATTTGATTTTGTTCCTTTGCGGCTTGGTTGTTTCGGTGAGACAACGTGACACTGTATCAATCACACTGAACATACCTGGTACGTGACCTGTTGGTTTCGCCGAAGTGCGCAGACTCGGGTGGTGTGTATATATACACTGTATTAGATCAACGCAGGAAGTAGCGATGCCCCGCCTTTTGAGCAAACAAAAAGCACACGGATACCCGACCGCAGGTAAACGTACCCTCACACCTTTGTTGTTCAGATACGTGACGCATTGTAATGTTTACAAGACAGGTGTCCCATCTTGCGTTAGCCTTTTCCACAGGAAATAAGAATTAGCACACAATCAGAGTGGTAAACTTGTGTTTATTTGTACGGAAAAGTGACTCAGATAACTAACTTAAAGTGGCCACGGCACACAATAGGAAATTTGGTTCGCACAATTGCAGAGAATTCGTAATCCGGATGCTGCTTTCAGGAAAGGCTGATGAAGGCTTCAAGTGTTTAGGAAACAACCTATAGGCAATCTAGCATTTCTAATTCAAGTACACGTTACCACAGCCGATGCGAAACTAGTCAAACAAACGTACCCTAATGAATTCTTCTTCTTCAACTTGGGACGGTGCTGAAATCAAGGACATGTAACAAATTAGGGATACGTCAGTTGATCTTCAGCCTGGTATGAAGTCTCACAAGCGCTGGCTCTGGTCTAAATCTTCCGATGTTTGGCCATTGTGCAATTGGCAGATGTTGAACTCCGGCTCGCCTGTCTAATGTCTTCAACAGCCATATTTTTGAGGCTGGCCGATCATGGTCATAATATTTATATAGTTAACTAGCACATCCAACTGAGTCAGCAATTCCCAGAAATAGCCCAACCAGTCTGATCAATAGACCAGTTTGTTATGTGACGACAATGGCTCAGGTATTTATGACCCAGGTAACTCAGTGACGCGGGAAAGTGGCGGGGAGACAGACGTTACATTCCGCGAGAACCCGCCAGTCATCACGGTCTTCCATCTCTGGAGAGAGACGGCCTGGCGGCGATCGGTACGCCTGTCTTTTTGTGTTCTCCCAGAAGGGGAAAAGACAGATGTTTCGTGTGAAAGATGGAAAATGGCCTTGAGGGAAAGTCATTACCAGATCGTTGCCGACCGTGGCCGTGAAGACGCGGGAAAATCATTCCCCTTAAATCTGCGATGCGGGCCCGCCAATAAAGTCAATGCACACCTGGTATCGGTTTTATCGGGGCTCGACCTGCCGCAGACAAGATTGCGAGGAAGCGTAAGCACCGCCGTTCTTACGACTTGCAGGGGGCGAAGGTCAACACGTTGTAATATTTCCACAAACTAATTTTACGTTTCTGCGTCATTTGCACTGTCCAATTTCGGGCGGCTCTCCGCGAGAGAAAAACGATGAAATTTTGCTGCACATCGAATACACAAGCTGGGCGCGCGTAGCCGGAACGGAGCCGCCATGGCGGGTAATAAATTCTTCCCCGGGACGATTTCTCGTGTTCAATCCATAACTCATTGAAATGGTTGAGCTCTCCGGTTTCTGAACCGCTGCCAGACCCGATAAGGAACCGAGATGGGCTCACGTGTAGCCCGTCCCTCATGCGGCTCCGGGCAACGGCCGGCCTGTCATCACCAAATATGGATCAATAAAAGCAAAACCACCGCCATGAATTCAAAGGTAGATGACATTGCGGAGTGCATAAGAACGATGAAATGTCAGCGAAACTGATAAGGAAATACGAGTGAGTGAATCATAGATTGGAGCTAGAGAAAGGAGGGGAAATACTCCCTCGCTTGTACCACAAAAGTCATTCAGTGACCCCCTGTTACCATGGAGACGACGAATCGTTGCCACGGCGACACATTTAATCTCGGAATTCCCATGTCAATTCATCATTCGGTGTAATATTTGAAACCCCAGGTTTCAGTCTCCAAATCTAGTTTCTCTTTCACAAATGACGTGACCTGTGTTGTCAAAAGTTGTCGTCATGGTTTCGCTTGTCAATTTCTTTCACTTTCTATGGAAATCGACGTGCATGCACAAGTATCTAACACTGTATCTGTCTGTACATGTATGTATAATGCTCATCCGGTAGACCCTAGCGCTTAAGGTCGGTACTGCATGAAAGCATTGGGTTGGTATACACATGTATATGTCATAGTTGTTATGATAGTAGCGGTAATTACGACAAGAAGCTAAAGCTGGCAATCATCCATTTTCCCCTTTTACTGTAATCAAAGGATTCAGCCATTACCTACAGGCAACAAACATAAGTTGTTGATCACCAACAATACAACCCGTGACGTCATCGCAGTGTAAATATTTCACTAGTAGGTGTAGATGGCACGTCATGTCGTCTCTATTGCAGCATTGCTCACCTTTGGCTTCTGTATGCTTTTCAAAACAGACATTCAAAATGGTTTTGTTCCTTTTGTATCAACTATCGTTCGAGGTAAACAATTTCTATTGTTGTTCCCTACCTAGTGATACTTAATAAATATCGAAATGTAACAGGTTTTCTAGACGGTGAAAAAAATGAATGGGAATAAAAAATCGATGTGGAATGACCACGTTTGACTAGATTATTTCATAAAATCATATTCTGAAGGCCTCAGTTATTCGTATCAATCACGATGGCCTGTACCATACAAGCGTGGGATTGGCAGCTGCTATGAGTAAATGGGCACTTTTGAATACACCGAGTATCTAACGGCATCCACCATATCGGGCACTGCCCTGCTTGTTTTCAACGTGGGGAAATTTAAAACCCCGCTAGACTTTAGGTCATAATCGACCAAGGAGTCTTATATGGGTTCCTTCCTCGAGTAAAGGAGCACCTAAGAGGTCTTACGTTTGCCTTGCTGAACAATGGAGACTTTGTTCTAGCGTACCGGGTCGGCTTCCGTGGACACAACTCGAAACCTGCCCGAGCTCCGGGTTTTACCTTACACACATGACGTAACGGTAATGTCATTTCTTCCCGTCCGTCCACCTGTAAGGTAACAAGAACGGTAATGACATAGCGACTTATCTGGGTCATTCAGGAAAGAATACGTCTAGTGATGCAGTAATGATTGGACTTTTACACGTGGGACTCGGGAGCAGGGAATTACAGAGGGCGGTGTTCTGCCCCGTGAAAAGGCGAGCTGTCTCACCTGTAAATAAAATGGGAGCTACCCCGGACTTTGTACCAGTGCCGAGGTGGGCTTTCTGTGAAGACCGCGGATCACCAAGGGGCATAATCGTGCACTGTCTTGAGCAATTATTTGAAAACCGATTGATCTCTATTCAGAATTTCTCCGCTAGCTAGGACAAATATGCTCCTTGTTCGCCTGGGCAGCTTGCGTGCTCGTATTTGATTTAAACGTGACATGTACATAAGCAGTGCGCGGTTCAAGGTTTATGGGCTCTTGTGCTTTTTAAGAAGAGGTAGATTATTCAGCGGGGAGGGAATCGTGCACGCTCTGCCGGTGTTAACAAGGATAGAGGTCGACAATTTAGCATACTTCCCTGAGTTGTCGACCCTTATCGCAGTTCCATCTGTCATTGGGCACATTTACGTGCAGGCGGCATCCTCTTTGATGTACCGGATTTGTACCAATGGCGTTTTCTGGGCTCTCTTATTTGGATGAGGCAGGTTGAAATAAAATTTTGTCCCTATAATCACAACACGTAACAATTAGTATTAGCTAGCCTCACTGATCCCCTACGAAAATTTCAGACCATTCTGTGACACACTAAAACGAGAGGGATAAAAAGGTTAATAGTGTTATCACCCATGTTGTGTTTTTTTTAATCGCTAAAATTTGAAAAAGAGGCTATTTCTCACCTGTAATATTTGTGTTGTTCTTTTTCAACGTGTTTTCAATCGGAAAATCAATATCACTCCAGTCATAACTGTAAACCAAAGTAAACAAAGGCGCAGCCAGCAAACAAAGTTTCGCCAGGCGGTCTTTTTCCGGGCCACCGTTCCTAACTAAACAGTCTAAACTGTGCTATTGACGTTGTGGTTGTGAGAAATTTTCCTTGAGACGAGTCATCGGCTTCTGAAAGGTCTTGAGAAACCCGACACTTGATTGACGGACTTATTTCAACGTGTGCTCGTGGGCGGAGCTAAGTCCCCCACCTCCAGCTGACGTTTATATCAATACGCCAAAGCCAGCGCCCTGGAAAAAACTCCCTAAAACCTCCTTTCCTGTGATTTCGATCACACCATCAGAAATACGTACATCATTCTGTACATTACGTGATATTTGTATTAGTATTTTCGATATTGTGGAGATTAGGACTGGCCAGTTTGGGTACTTTTGAATGACGCAAAGTAGTGCCGAGCGGATGTAGATCCCAGTTGTTTGTCAAGCAGGCCCAGGGGACGGATTTTCCAGCATGGCGAGACCGAGAAGAACACGTCTTGAGCCGCCGCAGGAGTGTAGGGCCCGTATTTCCCGATCGGGATGAATCCAGGTTCGTGTGGGTACATATACATATCAACCAGTGTCTGGTCTGTCTTTGTGGTTAGTCAGATTTTCTCGTAAATGGCCGTGATTAGAGTAAAAATGGGTTTGCGTGCAACAGCCATTCCGATCTGGGGCTCACGGGAGCTTGGAGTGTTTTGAGTGCTCGACACAGAGCGTCGTCTCGCCTGGAGTAGCGGTCCTTGTTGCGCATATTTATAACGATTTTCCGTCAGAATATTCATGGAAACGATGGAAAAGTAAGGATTGTTGTTTGTTCAGCTTGTGTGATGGTTCTGGGGTTATTGTCTGGGCGATATTTGAGGGGAATGTTGGCGTACGGAAGGCTCGTAGCTGACCCAAGTTTCGTCTGGCTCTGGCCCATGTTGTTGGTCCGAGCCTGAGTAAAGAAACTTCCCCCGATCAGTTCTTACCCAGTTCTCTCGCCAAAAACGTCCCCAGAGATATTGCAAACCCTTCCAATAACCCGCTCAAATCGACGCTACAGGTATGCCAAAGCTTCCTTTATTCCTCTTTTAAAACTGGTTCGATTTTTATTCCCGTTGTAGTTTGATGCGATTTGTCTTCATTTGGGGGGTAGTATTGGGCAAACAGCGTGCGCCGCTGGCCGAGCGTGAAGCCGCAAATTTTCCTCGCCACAAATTTACGGTTCAGAAGCTCCCCCCAGATTATCTTCAATTTGAACATCAGATGTACCCCGTATCTGTCCAATGCAGGATGTGTATTGGATAGATTTTAGGATCGTAGTCTGCTCAAGTATCGCCAAATTTCG